>NW_022589713.1:23256477-23264731 GCF_004348235.1 Phoca vitulina
TTGCAACGACGTGGATGGAACTGGAGGGTATTATGCTGAGCGAAATAAGTCAAACAGAGAAAGACATGTATCATATGACCTCACTGATATGAGGAATTCTTAATCTCAGGAAACAAACTGAGGGTTGCTGGAGTGGGGGGTGGGGTGGGAGGGATGGGGTGACTGGGTGATGGACACTGGGGAGGGTATGTGCTCTGGTAAGCGCTGTGAATTGTGCAAGACTGTTGAATCTCAGATCTGTACCTCTGAAACAAATAATGCAATATATGTTAAGAAAGAAAAAAAGAAGAAGAATGTAGCAGGAGGGGAAGAATGAAGGGGGGGAAATCGGAGGGGGAGAAGAACCATGAGAGACGATGGACTCTGAAAAACAAACTGAGGGTTCTAGAGGGGAGGGGGGTGGGAGGATGGGTTAGCCTGGTGATGGGTATTGAGGAGGGCACGTTCTGCATGGAGCACTGGGTGTTATGCACAAACAATGAATCATGGAACACTATATCTAAAACTAATGATGTAATGTATGGGGATTAACATAACAATAAAAAAATTAAAAAAAAAGAATGATGGGCTGCAATGAGACAAGACTTAAAGAGGAGGAGGGGAAGATGTATTAGTATAATATCTGTGAAAACATACATTTGTTTTATGTATATATTTACTTACTTATTCATTCCAGAGTGAGGGTTCCAACATTCCCAACTAACATTTTTGTTGTTATTAGAAAGGCTTCTCTACTTCTAGCTAAAGATAAACATCTGCTATTTCTATAAAGATGTCTGGACTGGAGAGTACAGTGAAGATGCTGGTTCAAGAAAGGACAAAACTGAGTCAGGTGCACCCCCTACAGAAACACTGTCTTATCAAGACATATTTCATCTGGGTGTTATTACACAAAGAGTACCATGCCTGGATTTCAGAAAGCTTCATTGAAAGGACAGCTGTATTCAGCATACCTCTAGCTGGGCCCTATGCTCCTGGGATAAGGGAAGAATGGTTTGCTGGCTGAAGCAGAAATAAATGCCTAAGGCAGTGTTTAAGGCTACAAGACTATTGTAACATGGGAAGAAAATGCCTTACCGTGAACCTTCAAACCAGCAGACATAAAAACTGCAACATGAGGGATGCCTGGGTAGCTCAGTTGGTTTAACATCTGACTGTTGATTTCATGATCTCAGGGTTGTGAGATAGAGCCCCGCACTGGGCTCCATGCTCAATGGAGAGTCTGCTTCAGATTCTCTCTCTCCCCCTCTCCCCCTGCTCACTCACACACCCTCTCTAAAATAAATCAATCTTCTAAAAAAAAAAAAACCAAAACCCACAACATGACAATAGTTTGCCACTACCTAATGACCCTGGTATTCCTAGCTTTCCCTTCTCATGGTTTGCTAATGCATAAATGTGGTCATTGACAAATCTACACTGGAATCTCAGGCTTTCTCTCTAAAGGGTGATCCCCAGAAGGTCTTTTTGAAGAGCCCAGTGACATCTAAGATCAGAGAACTCTCCGGGAAGACTCAAAACTATGAATTTTCCTGGAGAAAAGCAAATTTTAATCTTTTATATTCTGCTTAGGACGATTGGTCCTGAAGGGAAAAGTTTATCTTCCCTGCCCTCAATGCAGTCTGGTTAACTGATCTACAGTGGGAAGGAAGGATTCTGCTTCCATTAAAATTGGAATGAAAAGCTGGCAGTCAAATGCATGCAGAAACTATTAGACCTTGACACATTTGACAGATAAATGGCAGCCTGACGGCACATCAAGCCAAAGTTGGGTTGCCTAGGTAGTATGGGATCTACTAGGTGGAGTACTAGGCAAAGAAGATTTGGGGTTCAGAGACAAAGGCTATTGCCACAGGTTTGTTGTGGCTTACAATATCTTTGACTCAAATGCTCTGGGCAAAAAGACTTCTGAATATTTAGATTCTATCTCAATGTTAACCATCTTCTTATTTTCAGGGCCCAAAGCATAAAAGCTAAAATTTAATTTTGGTCATTGTCAAACTACTTGATAAGAAAACTTCCCAAGACTGGACTCAGTACTGCTTTTATGTTGGTTAGCTGGTTAAATCTCTATTCCAATGATCAAAGTCCAAGGCTAATATAGTGATAATGAATAATCTCCCCTCCTCTGTTTGCCTGAAGTTCGTGCTTCTGGATTTGGCCTGCTCAAAGCTTAATTGTCTTGTAGCAAAATTACTCCTTGAAAACCTTTTATACGTTCCACTTAAATGTTCCTAAAAATGTTTCTCTTTTTGCAATGGGGTCTTTCATAAGAAGATAATCTCTAAGCTGTGGGAAGGGCAACTTTAGTGATGAAGTGACCCTAAGCATTTGGTATTTAAAAAGAAAGCAGATTTTGCCCTCAAAAAGCACAGACCTAAGGAAGGAAGCTGTCAACTAGAGTGAAATTAACGGTTTTCTAGGTCAGAACAATCATAAGGAGTAATGTAGCCCCTGAGTGGTTTTCTCTTTTCTTATGATTAAGAAAAATAAAGAAATCTGGAGTGACAAGACATAGATAAGGCCACTCAGGCTCTTCTTTTTTTTTTGTTTTTTGTTTTTTAAGATTTTATTTATTTGTCAGTGAGAGAGAGAGAGAGCGAGCACATGCACAAGGAGGGGAAGCAGCAGGCAGAGGGAGAAGCAGGCTCCCCGCTGAGCAGGGAGCCCGATGTGGGGCTCGATCCCAGGACCCTGGGATCATGACCTGAGCTGAAGGCAGACGCTTAACCGACTGAGCCACCCAGGTGTCCCAACTCAGGCTCTTCTTTTCTGGGATAGGACAACTGATCACAGATGAGATTCCTCTCTACCTTTACTGACACTTGACACCATCAATTTCCTATGGTTATCTAGCTTCCTATGTCAATAACTAGACTGAAGTTAACTTTCAAGCACACCCTTAATACAGATTGTCTTTATCTGAAAACAACTGGAAAACGGTCACTAATTCTTTGAATAAAGAATAAATGGAGTGCTTTTTGGAGTGTGTATATATGTGTTTCCCAACAGAATTGCCCAATATATCTACCATACATCCTTTACTTCATACAGGATGTTCATAGCACAGTCATAATGAAAGTAATTTTATGAATTTGTGTATCATCCTCTCGCAGAGGGCATGCTAATCCTCTTTGTATCATTCCAATTTTAGTGTATGTGCTGAAGCGAGCACCATAATGAAAGTAATTTTTAAAAAATCTATTTCAGGGCTTCATTTTATTTCCTTTGTTAGCCAAATGATTCTCTCTGGAAGCACCTACTGTGTCCTGATTTTCTAATTCGACCAGATCCTCATTTGTCAATGTTGTTCATGTGACACAAGCCGTTCTCCAACATCACTTTCAACAACTTCATGAATTCTAGCCTTGTAAACACTAATCACTAAATGTGATGAGAAGCAGGAAAACTGATGTTTAAAAGCAGGACTCTGGAACCAGATTGCCCAGGGTCTAATCTTGGTTCTACCATCCCTAGGCAACATGTCCTTGGGAAAATGACTGAACTCTCTGTGCCTCAGTTTCCTTATCTGTAAAATGGAAAAAATGGGAATAATTTTATCTCATAGGGTTGTTGTGAGGGTTAAATGCAAAGCACTTAGAGCAGCACCTGGTATACAATAAACACTATGTAGGTCTTGACTATCATTATCATCACCATCATCATCATCATCAAAGTCTGTAGCGAATCTTTAGCAGCAAGATGGCAGGTATGCCTAAGTCATGGGAACTTTTGACACCAAAGTGGTAAATGAGACATTAAAGTAAGTAAATGAGGAAAGTAATCATTGTCTATCAGGAAATTGTTATAATCTAGCCATTTGTATTTCTTTAAACTATTTTCTAAATCTCGAGTCCTCATAAACAGGATAATTAGTGATTTATGCTTGGCTCATTTAAGAGTTAGGCTTTTTCAGAAAAAGTGTAACTCAGTGGAGTCCCATCTAACTGTAACTAAATGGGCATCTATTTAACCAAATTTTATGCTATTTTTCTTCATGTCTCCTTGCAGTGCTTCTCAATCTTTTCCCAGAATAACACCTAATAGAAAAGGAGACTGAACTAATATATACCACCCCACCACCTCCTTAATCTCACATTCTGGAGTCTTGAGTATAGTGGGAAGTGGCTAATCAGGAAATTTCCTTGAAGTCTCCTGTTTAATCTTTAAAAAGCATGCACATTGTTTTATATTCTGTAATATGTATATATCACTTTAATATAAAATAATTTTTAAATTTATCATCAATAAAACTCGTTTATATTATTTTGCCCTCAACATCCTCAAGTAAAACTGTTACTCTCTGAGAGCATATTCCATTTACCTATTCCATTTACCTACAGCTTTGCTAACTTCTTTCATGTATCTAGCAAGTGTGGACAAATGACAATAGTGGAGGCATAGATTAATGGAAAGTCAGCTACCACCATCACCATCTATCTGATGGTGAGTTATCTAGATGTCAGGAGAAAGCTTGAATCAATGACCTCAGGCTTACAAATGAGTATGTGAAATAATGAAAAAGAATCAACTGATGACCAGTTCACCTCACAGAGCTGTCTCTTGCTAATAACACCCACTGCTTTTAGTTGCCTCATCTTCTCTCACTTACCTAAATGATAGGAACATGGGCCAAGGTGACATGAGGTTTAACTGTTGATTATCTACAAGTGGACAAATCAGTATGAAGATTAACCATACCCAAAAGGTATGCATAGATAATGAATTTGTCCAAAAACACAATCCCCACAATTCTGCACAAATAACTATATTTTAGAACGTGTCTATAATTGGAAATACATATTAATGAACAGATATGTCTATCATGTTTTGGGGATATTTCTCTTTCTCCACAAAAAAAACCAGACTTTGATCTTTTAAAAACTCTGATTTTAATATTTTGACCATTTCTTTATTGAGGAAGTAAAATGATATTTAGCTGCACGCATACCAACAATACCAACAATATCTAAATTATTTACGACAATTTAGAATGTTAATGTGTATCTGAATATTGGATACATTTTAAATTTAGTATGTTTACAATTAAAATTTTGGTACTACATTTTGACTAGTTTTGGTTTAACAATATTTTAAATGATCTGTGATCTTTCCTCTCCCCATTTATACCTTAGTTAATTGAGAGCTGGGAAATCCTGGAGTCTATAGCAGGGTTTTCAACAGGCAGCATCTTAGAATCTTTCAATTTGTTTTTTTTAACTAAGCAGAAATGGAATGGTAGTCTAATGCATTTGGGTAGCCCTGCCTTTTATACAACATAGTTCTGTGTATGCATAGGTGGACAGTGTGAATATTAGTTTTTCTATCGTAGTCATAAATGGAGCCAAATGCTTAGTTTGGAATTCTTAAAGATATCTCCCAGGAAGCACACACTACTATTCTCTACAATAGATGGAGAAATAACATTATCTCTTTTCATGAAATTTTAAGGAAAATGTTATTTTAATAAAAAGTATGAATGCTATTGTATATAAGTTAGCCCTCTCTCCATGTCTCTCTACTGTTAACATCAGAGGAGTATTGAAATAATGAATGCATTGTTAAGGAACCCAAGAAAACAGAAGTGTAATATCTGACCCCGCCCTTGTTTCTACTACACCTGCACTGAGATGGCCTGTGGTTATTCAATCAGCTAATCATGTCTTTTGTTCAAATCACTGTGTTTTTACTCACTGGGGCTAATCTACACAGCCATCTGGTATTTAGTAGATAATTGTCTTTTCCAAGTCCCAGGAGCCTAAAAGGCATCTTAGGGGAAACTGAACTACATACATCCTTGCCAGGTAGAACAACTACTGAAACCCAGACAGAGGGAAATTGATAATTTTCAATTGGAATACTGATTTTGCCCTGTGCTACAATGAACCCGGAGTTTATATAGGAAATGATGGTTCTGATACTCTTTAGTGTGACTTAGTCTAGAATCTGCTTCCACTTCCCTTGGCAGCCTTGCCTCCTACCAGTCCAACTGAGCCAGCATCTCCAGGGGTGAGATTCAGAAAGCTGTATTTCTACAGGCTCTCTCTCAGGTGATTCTAACATATATTTTAAACACTGGGATAAAATAGTCAACAGCACAAAGTCCCTTTCCTGCAAAGATAATATTTTAGGATTTTGTTTATAATCACTTTTTATGGGGCTAAAAGAAGTACAAGCTTACTGCAGAAATATACAAAGAAGTCTAAAGATAAGCCCAGAACCATATCATCCAATGATAACCACAGTTAATGTTCTCTATACAGCTGCAAATACTTCTTTTCCAAAAAGTAAGATTATATATACAAGAAAGTTAAGTCTTTTTTTCACTTACCAATACATCATGAAGTTTTTAATGAGACAATGTCTTTTTATTGATTTGTAAACTCTTTTTAGAGTTAATGATTTTACAATGCTCTTCTCAGTTACTTTGATTCATCCAATGTGTACTGCATTTAAGAGTGCCCAGACCTAATTTACCTTTAGTATTTATTCTCTCAGGAGGATCCCAAGGGCTGTGTCTTGGGCTCCAAATGAGCAAAGAAGCTCTCACAAAGTCCCTTCATCTCCATGGAAGAGTGATCTAAAGATCGTCCTCAACGCATCCCCACAGAAAAATGGCTTTTAAAGGAAACAAGTGAGTTTCATGAAATTTATTATTAAGCACCTTATATCCCTCATATCAATGGCAGTAATATTTTTACATTTTGCTATTTGTGAGTATAAATACATAAAAAATCTTTTCCCACAGGATAATTGTGCATTCCCCATCTATATTGCTCTGTACTTTTCTTCAATATGGTACCCTGGCTAGATACATTGACCATCTCCCAAGTAGATTTTAAAATACAGATGGTCCCTGACTTAGGAGGGTTCAACTCAGGATTTTTCTATTTTATAATGGTATGAAAGTGATACACATTTAGTAGAAATCATACTTCAAATTTTGAATTTTGATCTTTTCCCAGACTAACAGTATGCTATACTGTACTCTTGTGATGCTGGACAGTGAGCTGCAGCTTCCAGACAGCCATGCAATCACTAGGATAAACAACTAATGCACTTACAACCATTCTGTACCCATAAAATCATTCTGTTTTTCACTTTCAGTACAGTATTCGATAAATTACATGAGATAGTCAATACTTTATTAGGAAATAAGCTTTATGATAGATAATTTTGTCCAACTATAGGCTATGTGCTTTGAGCATGTTTAAGGTAGGCTAGGCTAAGCTATGATGTTTGGTAGCTTAGGTGTATTAAATGCATTTTCAACGTATAGTATTTTCAACTTATGATGGGCTTATCAGGACCTAAACCTGCTGTGAAGATCTGCATATTTGTTATTAATGTTATTTTTCATAGAAATAATACTTATATTGTGAACAATTAAAGTTAATGAAAGAAATGACTCTCATAAGAACCCCCTAATATATCCATGGTTGTCACACTTAGCTGCAAAACCTTGTCACATTCCCAACTGTATCAGCAATGCCAAGCATGGTGCCTGATACACAGCAGTCATTAACACCCGAAGAATATCAGGTTAAAGGTCTTGACTACATCATGTGGCCAGTAAGTTGGCAGAGTAAGGATGCTCCCAAATCCAGGATTCTCACAAGTTCAGCATTTCTTCTATTATATCACACTGCCTCCTTCTGGCCTCTTAAGCTCCAACACAAAGCTCTTTTTTTTTTTTTTTTTTTAAATTTTTTTTATTGTTATGTTAATCCCCATACATTACATCATTAGTTTTAGATATAGTGTTCCATGATTCATTGTTTGTGCATAACACCCAGTGCTCCATGCAGAACGTGCCCTCCTCAATACCCATCACCAGGCTAACCCATCCTCCCACCCCCCTCCCCTCTAGAACCCTCAGTTTGTTTTTCAGAGTCCATCGTCTCTCATGGTTCTTCTCCCCCTCCGATTTCCCCCCCTTCATTCTTCCCCTCCTGCTACATTCTTCTTCTTTTTTTCTTTCTTAACATATATTGCATTATTTGTTTCAGAGGTACAGATCTGAGATTCAACAGTCTTGCACAATTCACAGCGCTTACCAGAGCACATACCCTCCCCAGTGTCCATCACCCAGTCACCCCATCCCTCCCACCCCACCCCCCACTCCAGCAACCCTCAGTTTGTTTCCTGAGATTAAGAATTCCTCATATCAGTGAGGTCATATGATACATGTCTTTCTCTGTTTGACTTATTTCGCTCAGCATAATACCCTCCAGTTCCATCCACGTCGTTGCAA
>NW_022589713.1:23264831-23302573 GCF_004348235.1 Phoca vitulina
ATATATACCACATCTTCTTTATCCATTCATCTGTTGATGGACATCTTGGCTCTTTCCACAGTTTGGCTATTGTGGACATTGCTGCTATAAACATCGGGGTGCACGTAGCCTTTCGGGTCCCTACTTTTGTATCTTTGGGGTAAATACCCAGTAGTGCAATTGCTGGATCATATGGTAGCTCTATTTTCAACTTTTTGAGGAACACAAAGCTCTTCATTCTCACAGGTTACTGGGTCTTCACTGTTCAGGGACCTGCCAGTTTTTCAAGGTATCAGGCTTTCCATACATGGCTCATGAGACTGGCTGGGTTAAGGATTGTGTTAAATCACTGGTGTATTCCATTACCTGGAGAACTAGGCTTTAAAGGAGCCAAGAAACTCTTCATGGTGTTAGGTCAAATCAGGGAGAAATCCTTGCTCCCATCGCCCTTGCTATGACTTGACACTTGGTCTTGTCTGCTGAGATTAATAAAATTATTCTTGCCACATAGTGGTAAAAGGCCCTAAATATAGTTCATGCAAAGGCAGGCATATAAAGATGGTTTTGATGGCTGTTCTATAAATTAATGTGATTTAAGAGACGAACTCGAATGCAGGGAAAGGGAAAGGGGCACTATAAAGAGATAGTTAATCAAACTAAGCATCTCTAATTGGAAGTCACAGATGAAACCTAGGTAAGAGTGACTAGTAACAAGCAAAATCCTTGCTTAGAATAGTGACAAAACTGAAAATCAGGAACTTGAGGCTGAAACACATAGCTGTCAGAGAACAAGCACCTGGTGTGGGACAGACTGGGGCCTTTGCCAGCAGCCTGAGCTTTGGAAACCTGGCAGCCAGTGCTGATGGGACTCAGAGGGAAGCGAAAGGTGAGAGTAGAGGAGGATGGCCTATCCGGTGTCAAAATTCTCCAGACCTTTAGATCCAGGCCACTGAGCATTGCCCTCCCACTCTTTAGGGAGGCAAAGGGCTGAAGTATGCTTCCTCTCTCAAAGTCTTCTAGGCTGCAACAGTCATTCCTTTTAATCTGGTTTCTGGTGCAGAAAGATTTTGGGGGATCAGAGGAAGCAGCAGTGTAAGCTCCTAAATGTCCCTAGAGCAGAGTTGCTGATGGCCTGGCTAGGGCAAATAGCAACAGCCTCTCCTCCCCCCATCCCTCCACTGTTGACCATGACAGCCATTACCACCTATAATTCTCTGCTCTTCTTATCCTACCCTCTTTGATTCCTGGAGCATATGTGGAATTTGGGGACAATTCAGCCATCATTGATATAAGTTGGGTTGAGAAACACTGTGCCATCCCAGGGGATCATGTGTGATTCCCACACCTCTCCTGGCTCTTGCCTACCACACTGCCATTTCCCTACTGGAGGGAGGAGATAGATAACAGCCACTTTATATGACAATTTGCTCTAAGAGGATGGGCGGGAGGGAAAGGAAAGCAAGACAAGAAGCCAGTAGCCCATTTCAGAAACAGGGTTCCCCTGACCTCAGCCTTCTGAATCTCTCTTTCCCTCATGAATATTTATGTCTCTTGGCACTCTCTGGGGAGATGGCAGCTGAGAGAGTCAAGACTGTGGCAGGTAGCAACAGGAGAACTGATAGACAAGCATTGGAAAGCAGGCAACAGCCATTAAATCCAAGTTCCTTGGATGCAGAATGGACTTCTGACCAAAATCTAGATTTTGGTCAGATGAGGTGGTAGAAAAACCCAGCCCCAGATGTTACTATAATGCTCACATTACCTTTTGGAACCACATTCCCAGCCAACTGTTTCATACGCTTCCAGAAATAGACAAAATGCAGCTGGGAGCTCTGAGCTGTGCTACTCTGCAAATCATTTAACTGCATACAAATGATAGCTATTATACAGCCAGGATCCCCCAGGGAACTAATTTCTATTCCCAACTTCTCTTATAACCTGATGAGTCAGTTGAGGTCAGCTGGTTGGAGCACTGTGCTAATGAAGCCAAGAGCTCAGGAAAGCTGCTTGGGCAGACCTGGCAATTTTGCAGAGTAAAGCCCTACTTCCTTCAGACCACACCTTATGATCCTAAGGGTCTGTCTTACAAATGTGTGCTGGACCTAAGTGAGCCTAACAGAGAGCACTGATGGCTCTTCAAGTCAGAACCCACCACTGGAGAAAAAAGTCAGGAACAAAATATGACTGACCCCTACTATGGGAATCAGAGTCACTGTTACGACTATATAGTAAGACCATTTTTTCATCTTGGTCTGCTTATATCAAGCTGTCTGATACCAAGTTCTTTTCCTGCCTGTAACAGTTCCCCTTCCCTTTTAACGTTTGGTTTCTAATCCACAATAGTTAAAAAACAAAATAATAAAGCAAGTTAACAACATCATCTAATCAGAGTCCATAAGGTTCTAAGTGAAGAGGAACTTTGTGATAATAGACATCTCCTCCTACCCTGGGTCCAAAGCTTTGTAGCAGGATACTAAAAATGAAGAGACTTACCTTTTGTGAATTTGGCTCCGAATAAAAAGTTTGTGGGTTTCAGTGCTCCCTAAGTAGAGCTATTTCATAGTCTTTCTTAAATATCATTTAGTTTAGAATTCATTAAAATCTTTATACAGTTTCCCCCTTTTTGCCATATGAGTAGCAGGTACAAAATTGTTAACTGAAGAATATGCCCAGTCTTACCTCTACCACCCACACCACCAGGTTCCAAGTGTGCCTGCTTTACTCCAGGCTTTTTGTTATGCTGATTTAGAAAATGGGTCCAGCACCTGGAGGCTCTCAGCCAGGTTACAGTTGTTTGAGGATAGTTCTTTGGTTGGGAGTTGGCAGGGAGACAGGAAGATAATATTGGTGGGGTAGCTGCCATGAGTGTTGAGTACTGTGAGCAACAGAGATGGCAAGACAGGATTTTACCAAGTATTGAAATAGGTGAAAAATATACCCCCCCCACCTTTGATATTTTCTTGTGGGAGTAAAGATTTTTGTTGCTTTCAGTCCTATTTTTCTGAACAGGTGTTTCTCTGAATATGTCACTGCATATAATCAGGACCAAATGGAACTCCAGTTATATTAAGGTCTCACTTTTTTTTTTCTCTAATATAATAGCTAACATTTACTAAACACCATGTGTCATTCATTTATTCAATAAATATTAACTGAACACCTACTGTGTTCTAGGTATCATTGCAGGCATGGGGGAAACAACCAAAAAAAAAAAAAAATAGGCCATGAAAGGTCTCTGTGACTTCATGAAGCTTATTTTCTAATGTGAGTAGAGAGAAAATAAATAAACAAATGAGACACGAGGAGTGATAGGTAGCTACTTTAGAATGAAGAATTAAAGAATGCCTCTTTGAGGATGTTCAGCAGGAATCTGATGGTGTGAAGAAGCTATCATGTGAGGATCAGTGGATGAGCATTCCAGGAAGCAGAAATAGCTTGTACACAAGTGCCGATGTCAGCAGGTACTTGGACGTGTTAAAAAAAAAAAAAGATCTGTGCAGTTGAATGGAAAGGGCAAAACTCTACAAAATGACATTCAAGATGGAGGCAGGGGCCATATCATGCAGGGCTGCACGGGCCATATCATGCAGGGCTACACAGGCATGGGTGAGGAGCTCGGGTTTTATTCAGCGTGACAAAATTCAGAAGTCACTGGAGGATTTAAGCAAGGAAGTGGTAAGATATAATATTCATTTTTAAAAGATCATATTGGCTTTGATAGAGAAAATAGCTTTCAGGGGGCACCTGGGTGGCTCAGTCCATTGAGCATCCAACTCTTGATTTTGGCTCAGGTCATATCTCAGCATCCTGAGATCTAGCTCCACATTGGGCTCCTTGCCTAGTGGGGAGTCTGCTTCTCTCCCTCTCTCCCTCTCTCCCCTCCCCCACTCATGGGCTCTCTCTTGCTCTCTCTCTCTAGAATAAATAAATCTTAAAGAAAAATAGCTTACAGGGGGACAGGGTGAAAGCAGGAAGGTCAGTTAGGAGGCCATTTATAGGGGCTCAGGTGATAGTAAGTAGACTTAATGTCAAATACCAATCCTTTGCATGCATATAGTTCATTAAATCTTCAAACAGTCCCCCACAGGGGTATATGAAATTACACAAAGACTAGGGTTTGGCATGGCTGACCCAGACACTTAAAAGTGGGCAGGATGGCTGGGCTGAGTGACTTGCAAAGAGTAGTCCAACAAGTCCTCAAGGTCAACAGAGATTTGAAGGCATGGCCAGGTTAGCAGTGACAGCAAGGTGTTGGCAACTGATTGGATCTATCCTGGGGAAGCTCCATCAGTTTTTCTATGAATGGAAAGCATTCAAAGGTGGCAGCCCAAAGAAGCCAGCCCAGCCACACTCTAATTAAAGGAACCTGGCTGCAGGGTCCAGGGCTAAAATTTTTAACTTGTACCTGGAACCTCAGGTTCCTCTTTGGAATGAGTCCTAGGGGGCTTAGGGGCTACAAGGAACTCAAAATGGAAACTAAGCCTTGTTGGCAAAACAGAGCATCCACTGGAAGCCCTTTTCCCAACTAACTTCCTGAAACTTCTCTTCCCAAGACAAAGACCTAAAATCTACAGGTAAGGCCATGGTGCACTTTTTAGGTACCTTCCCCTTACATTGCTTCAGTTTTCACAAAAACCTCAGCTTCCTGCTGAGGCTGGCATTTAAATGTTAAATGAGTAACACCGACTAAATGTGAATAGAGGTTAATTACTGAGGTAGTCCATACCTACTATGTTAATTAGGTATTGAGGAAAGTTACCTTCTCCAAGTCACAAAGTTGGGAGTAACTGTTAGTGTCCTTTCTTTCTCTCCCTCCCTCCCTCCTTCCTTCCTTCATTACCCTCTTTCTTTTCATCCCCTCCCCCCTTTCCTTAAGCCAACATTAAGTGAGTCAATCATACTAGAAAAAGCTTTCTTTCAATTTAGGATTCCAGATATTATACCTGTTTAAATGGATGTGGAGAAATGAAGGGAAGGGGGTTGGGTAAATTCTGAGGCCTACCTTGAAATCTGCTTTTGCTCACAGTTAATGTGAACCCTGAGTTTAAAAAATTCTCACAAATGACATCAACCTTCAAGCACTCCAACTAATATTTGTTCCTTCCTGCAATAAGCAAAAGATGGAAATAAAGAGGAAGAGAACACGGGCTGTCAGGTCAAAGATCAGGGCTGTACTCTTATAATTACTTGTGAAAACTTAAGCAAATCTCTTAAGTCCTCTAGACCTTTGTTTCCTGGTTTATGTAACAAGGGAGCCAGACCAGAGTGCTCCTTAAATTCAATTCAGTGCCAGGTATTTGGAAGACGAAGTGAAAAGACACTAAACCACTATGGAAAATGCTTTCTTGTTCAGTAAAACTGCAGAAACAACCTAGAATAAAAATGGAGTATTGTTTTAGGTCCAAATCCAACTCTTAGATGTAGGATGGCTTATGAACTGGAACCACACACATGTTCTTCTCACAATTTCACATCCAGACCCACTAACAAAGCAAACAGAGTTGCTGTTTCCTCATGTGATTCCACTGAATGGTGTCAGTTCCTCTTCCCCACCAGATCCACTTTCCAGGGACCCTTCCTCCTGCATCATGGAGTTCTGGGAACTGACTCCACCAGCAAACACTGTGATTTCCTTGCATATTAGACCCTCATAAGGTTGAGGATTTTAACCTGAGGCTGTGATCCACCTGAGGTGAAGTGGGCCCTAAGGCAAGCCCACTAGCCCTGGAGGATGCCTTCTACCTCAGGCTGGCCAGAAAGCAGCCAGTCCTCATAAGCACATACTAGATCAATGCAAAGCATACCACAGGAGATCACTATAATTTTTGACAGATATAAACAGAGAAGGTGACTGTGAATCAGGAATTTTCTGTTTGAATTTTCTGGCTCTCCCATTTTTCTCAATATGCATTCATACTTGTAGTGATATCAGGAGCAAAACCATTATATTCTGTCTTTGTTGGATCTTCCCAAATAAAATGGAACAAAACAGAAAGACCTCACATAGATTGAAGAATAATTCAGAAAAAAAGTGAAAAGTGGAAGCAGAATGAAAGTGTACATAGTAGCAGTTAAAAGAAAGAGGCCCTAGAGCCACACACTGCCTGGGTCTGAACCCCAGCTCTGCCACTATTAGCTTGGGTAATTCATTTAACCTCTCTGTGACTCAGTTTCCTCATAGAGGTAACAATAGTACTCATTCATGTGGAACAGTGTCTGGCCATGTGAGTATTAGAGTATTAGATATATAGATACAGAGAGTATTAGTATTAGAGCCATGTGAGTATTAATGATCACCATCTCCATCTTCATCATCGTGGATTTCTCAAAATTGAATGCAAACTTGTGTTTCTACTCTTGTAAAGAATTATACCAGAATCATGACAAGTAAGGTACAAGAACTCTCAAAGATTAGGTAGTTGAGGGGTGGATCCCCTTGAGCAGATGGAAGAAAATAGCCATTTAGAGCATGGATAAATGCAGCCAAGGAGAAGTGAGAATTGCACAGGTGTGTAAATGCTTTAAAATATCTAAATTCCAGGAAAATGGGCTGTGGGAATTTACCTAACTTAATTAAGAAAACTAGAATAAAAACTAATGTACAGGTGGAAAATCACAAAGTATGTCATAATGATGAGTTCCTACTCATCACTGTCAACTAGCAAGACAAGTGACATATGGAACACCTTACCACCTGGATTAAATAGGAGAAAATCACAGAAGACAATCTATCAGAAACAGCAGGATGTCACAAGTGAACATCTGGGGAGAAAATGAATGCAATCTGGGGAGAACTGAATGTTCTTCCCTTGTATATGGCAAGACTGCATTTTTGTTGTCCTTTTCCAGATGATTCATCACATGCTCCAAGAGATACAGCATAACTGTTAACACTCTCCCTGTATGAGAAAGGCTGGTGGTGTTTACAGTATGGTAAGCACATCTACAGTCTGAGCTCTATGTTGCTGTGTTAGCCAACTTTTCACAAGCTTTGATTAGTAGCTGGTTGTCATTAGCCAGCTGTGAAAAAAGTCAACAGGAGATAGTAACCACAGACACTAGCCCTGTGATAGCATCTCTCAAGGCTGCTTATTTACTGATTTAATTCTCCTGTCCCTTATTCTTGAGACACTCAGTTGTCCAGCTACTGCTGGAAAAGGGACAATGCTCTTTCATTTCCTTCCATATACACTGTATGCCCTTGAGCTTAGGAAGGGGTGGCTTGCCAAAGTATTCACAGTTTGTCATGAGTGGTTGAATTATGGGCAATTTCTTTCCTACTGACTCTTCAGCATTTTTAAATTATCTATGAAAAGTAGGGGTGCCTGCATGGCTTAGTTGGTTAAACATCCAACTCTTGATCTCAGCTCAGGTTTTGATCTCAGGGTTGTGAGTTCAAGTCCCACACTAGGCTCCATGCTGGGCATGGAGCCTACTTAAAAATATTATCTATAAAAAATATGTCACTTTTGTGATGTTAAAAAAAACCTAAAAGTTTGTTTCTTTAGGCCAACCTACTTTACATCTAAACAATCTCTAAGATATATGAGGTACAACAGAGATAAATATGGAGGGCAGAACTGAGTTTTTTTGTGTTTTTGTTTTACTCTCTAAAGGGAGCTGACAAGACTCACAGGATTATTAAGAGGATTAGAGGACAAAACCTATTTGAAAATGACAACTCAAGTACCTGGCATATGGCATGTTAGGATTTGCTCCCCAAAAATGGGTTTAGTTGTTCAATCTATAGAGACTAAACATTCAAAAGGCTCATGTCACTGCCTCCAGTGCTGGCACCAGCCAGCCTTCCAACAGACTCATATTTTCCAGGGATGGACTAATCATTCATCCAAGAACAAAGAAAGGACCTCATTCACCTGGCTTATATACGCTTAGAGAAAGGTATATTCAATGGGGGTACACTGGCCTCATTCTAACTGATGGCTCAGATCCTCAGAGTTAGTAACTATGCTAATGGATGCTTACCATATTCTTTAATGCAGAAAAAGGGCACAATCTAAAGTAGTTCTGTCTTAGGCACCATCCAGAAGGATTTGTTGTCCTCATTTTGAAAAGTACTCTTATTCAAAATGCCATTCCTTGCAAGGCTCTCAAGCCCAGGCTCATGATCCACATGGTCTAAAATGAGTCTAATCTTCTCTCACTAAGTGAGAAAAGTATGTCAAGTAGAGTAAGGCCCTGAAACTGAGTGAGAGTTTATTTTGCCTAAAATAAGACTCAGGTATTACTTTGTTGGCATAACTACAGACTACTTTTTTTTTTAAAGAAAGAAATAGATATAATAAAGGTAATTCATCTTCTGTTATTTTTCAACCACCCTTCCAAATACTGTTATAATCAAATAGAAATTTTGTCCAAATAGAAACTTTTCCTTTCAATTAAGCTGATCTTGCAAAACAGAAGTAGACAGAACAGTCCAGTTCTATTCTTGGTCTATAGATACCTTAAATACTTCACAATACAAAAAAAAAAAGATAAAGATTGGTTTGAGTTTGAGACCAATACCTTTTTTGGAAAAGTGGAGTTAGCAAAGACATAAACAGCTCCAATACGTAGTAGACAGTACCCCTGTAACATAACTAGAACCTAAATATACAGGTACTCAAGTAATATTAAAGATGAATGATATACATTTTAGTTGGAGTGCGTTAGGAGATGATGCTCTAATAACAAACAACCCCAAATCTTCTTACTTTAACATGACAGAAATTTATTTTTTGCTTATGTTCTATGCTCAACATTGATCAGCTGGGGGTTTTGTTCATTGGGGCCACTCAAGGGAGCACAGGTTGATTAAGGCCCAAGAGTGCTCCCACAGTCACAGTGGCATAACAAAGGGGAAAGTAGTGAATCACACACATGCTGTTAAAGTGGAAGGGACAAATGTCCACTTGGCTCACATTTCATTGGCCAGAGTAAATTACATGGCCATACCTAACTAAAGGGGGCAAGGCAGTATGATTCTAACATATGGCTAGAAGGCACCAAGCTAGACATTTCTTATGATCATTAAATGCTATCTCAAATGACAATATCATCTAAAAACTTTGCAAAGTTCTTTCACACTCATTATCTCATTTGATTTCTATTCTACCCTTATAATTTGGGTTCTATTGGCATCCTATTTTACAAATGAAATAACAAAGCTCAGAGAGATGAAGTAACTTATTTAAATCATACAAATAGTAAGTCAAACAGTTTTTGGAACTTCAAATCCTAATCTTTTATGTTAGAAAGCTATTGAGGTACAATCTTTGCACCCATTCCAATTGGCTATTTATCTGTACTTTCATTAAATACATTATCTCACATTGCTCAAATCTTCATGTATATTGTACATGTTATTATAACTCTATGTATTGAGGACATATTGTCATAAAGTTCTTTGCATTCTCCATAACATCTTAGCCACTTGAGAATCATTAAAGGCAATACATTTGTGTGTTGGTTGACTTGTGAAACACCTACAGAATCACTATCTTCTGAACACCCAGGTTTTGAGGAGCTGAGAAGAAAGATACCAACTAAGTAAACTGACTACTTTCCTATTAGGGAGAACTTAAGTTGCTCCATTTGAAGATGTCCTGCAGATGCCACCTGTCTTTACAGGTACATTTCTCAGGTGTGACACTTGACATGCATGTGCTTCCCTTTTTCATCACATCAAATCATACCACACACTACTGACAATGCGTCATTCTTACGACAGCCTCCACAGATTTATACATGGATGTATATTTGCCTTTGTTTTGACACTCAAAGTTCATCTTTGTTAATTACTGAAAGTCTTTTTGCCATCATAATGTCATTTCTGTGGATCCGCATAGGCATAATTCCTTCTGAAAACACTGGAATGAATTCAGTGCTCTTGCATATAAGACAAGATTGGAAGATTCAAAAACAAAGCACTTGATTAGCACTCAAGTCTGAATAAAAAACCGAGGTGATGATAGTAAAAGCAGTTCTCCAATAGCTGGTCTAATTTGCATAAATATAACCACAGAATGAACTTGCCCAGGACATGCTACTTAACTTTCCTCAATTTTCTCATTGGTAAAAGTGAAATAATAATGGCACCTACCTTCATAGGGTTGTTGTAGGAATTAAATAAAATAATGCAAAAAAACATTTAGAACATGCTTAATACATGGTAGATACTCATTAAATTTTAGTTATTACTTTGCTTGAATTTAGCCAAATGCTTCCACTTAAGCCAGTTGAGCTCAGATATTAACATATAATGAAATTTAGGGCTGGAAGGGACTTTGGAATCCACCTGCTCCAGAGAAATTTAAGATATTTGCCCGGGATCAATTGTTTATGACAGAGCCAAGATAGGATTTGGTCTCCTGACTATAATTTTATGTTTTGTAGGAATATCTTGTTTAGAAAGGTGTTTGAGACCAAAAGAAGGGTACACCTGATTCCATACAATTCAAAGTGGATTAACTTTTGTTAGTTTTCATTTCTTCTGAAAATCCATCTTTTTAAGTAGATAGAATACAACCAACGGTCATTGTTAAATTCTGTACTGAGTACAAAAGGAAAGAAGCCCAAATATTAAATCAAAGCTCTTTGCAGCCTGGAGGTAGACTCCAGTCTGAAAATAGTTCTATTTTGCTCACCAGCCTAATGATATTGTCAGTTGTTTTTTAATTAAGTTGTCCTTAACTGCTACACTGCAGGAATTTTAAGAGCTAACAGAAATGCTTGTTGTGTTCCAATGTTCTTTATAGTGAAATACTTTGAACTGGTTCTCTTTTAAAAGGCTTAGATAAGGGCATTTCAGAAAACGGCCCAAAAGTGTTTTTCCAGGTAATGAGAATCTGGAAATTCCTGCAAGTTTCCAGGCCCTCCAGACCCTGAGAGTTAAATTCTCATTCCTCCAAAGTAAGCCACTGAGTTTCTTTGTCTGTGAAATAGAAATCATGACCCTTGTAGCCCAGGGGAAACATAGAGGAGCCTTGTGACAAAGGCACTACCCAAATAGATGGTGGCAATTTCCAAAACAATTGTAAGGGTGGATGTCTTTTTTTTTTTTTTCTTTTCAGAATCAAATCAGTATTCGATGCAGAATAGATATGCCATCCTAGCTTCTCTTCTGCCCCTATGAAGGTTCACCTGAGATACCTCTTAACCAAAATAGATGAAGTGAACCAAAGTCAGCATGTTGCCATTACCCTGAGTAAAAAAAAAAAAGAGAGAGACAGAGATTGCCTCCTTCTGGGAAAAGAGTCTGACTGAAACAGTAATGTGAATTCCCAGCACACCAACTGTTTGCACAAAAATATGCTATTGTGGTTCCTTAGCAACCAATGCTGTTCTTCAAAGGCACTGTGAATGGAGAACAAGTACCTTCTTCTGTCTTTTACATCTAAAGTATGACTTGAGACAGATTAAAATGAATGCTCTACTGGCATCTTGAAAGTATTCACTCAACTGAGAAAACTTGCCCATGAAGTTGAGAAGTCAGATGCTGTTTTGGTTAATGTAAGTCTCTAGCAACCAAATAAACCCATTATCACTTTATCTGTGCACATCAACTGTCGATGCATACAACAGCATCTGGTCTATTCTGGTTGGCATCTACCATGACATTCAACTCCCCATTCTCTTACTCATCCCCTTGTTCTACTTTGCCACTAGCTGTAAGAGAGACAACTGATTTGTGAGGAACCCAAAATACAGAGAAGCTGTAGAATTGTTAAACAAACCTTTACTTAAAGTGAGAAGATACTGCAAAATTTAATGACAATCTGCAATTTAAAAAACTGAGGAACTGCTATATAGTTGCTCTATTGCTATTCAAACATAAACACAAAAGATAGATCTGTCACTCAAATAACTTCATTAAATTAGCTCAATCTGTAAGACTAGTTTTGTTGTAGTACAAAAGGCTCTGTTAGTTTTACTTATTTCTACTGTTTAAAATCCTGGTTTAATGCCAATCATCACCCCCCTTGCTAAATTTCTATTAGACTGTTCTTAGAATATGTGATAAAATGACCCTACAAAGAATATTTATGCTTCATAGGTGTATTTTTTTTTTAAAGATTTTATTTATTTGACAGAGAGAGACACAGCAAGAGAGGGAACACAAGAAGGGGGAGCAGGAGAGGGAGAAGCAGGCTTCCCGCTGAGCAGGGAGCCCGATGTGGGGCTCGATCCCAGGACCCTGGGATCATGACCTGAGCCGAAGGCAGACGCTTAACGACTGAGCCACCCAGGCTCCCCACAGGTGTATTCTAAGTTGATTTCCATTTGGTTTTCCCAATATTTCTGCAGTAGACATTGTAAAGTCTCCTCAGTAATCTAATTCAGCTATAATATTACTCATTTGATCATTTATTCATCATTCATTCATTCAACAAGTATTTATCAAGCATCTTGGTGCCAGAACTGCATTACGTGCTAGGGATATGGACAAGGTAAACATCTTCCCTGCTTTCAGTCTTAGAGTCTCAAGAAGGCAACAGAAAACCGCATGCCAGTGCTAATGACAGGACGATCAATGCTAAAGGAGCACTTTGCAAAGTACTCTTACCCAGATCCAGAAGGGGGCTCAGGAAAGACTTCCCGGAAGAAATGGTGATAGACAAGTTGAAGCAGCAGCAGAATCTAAGCTCAAATAAATAATCTAACCTTACACCTAAAGGAACTAGAAAAAGAATAAAACCCAAGGTGAGTAGAAAGAAGGAAATAATAAAGATCAGAGCAGAAATAAATAACATACAGAGTAAAAGAAAAATAGAAAAAAAATTCAATGAAACCAAGAGCTGGTTCTTTGAAAAGATCAACAAAATTGATAAACCCTTAGCCAGACTCATCAAGAAAAAAAGAGAAAGGACCCAAATAAAATCAGAAATTAAAGAGGAAAAGTTAAAACTGACACTACAGAAATACAAAGAGAATACTATGAAAAAGTATATGCCAGCAAATTGGACAACCTAGAAGAAATGGATAAATGCCTAGAAACATACAATCTTCCAAAACTGAATTAGGAAGAAATAGAAAATCTGAATTGAAGTGCTGATCAAAAAATTGAATTGGTGATCAAAAAAACTACCAAAAAAAAAAAAAAGGTCCAGGACTGTGGAGGCCACTTTTAGACAACAGGCTTGAGCAATGGGAACTTCAGCAAGGCAAAAGAGCCCAAAGCAACCACTAAGCTAACGCAAACAGGATCATTAAGCCAGAGACCCTCACTAATCAATGGGCTACTTATTACCAGGCATAGTTACCAAAAAAGGGAAAATTCCAAATGTTCCCATACTCCCTCACTCCACCCTGCAACTATAGCCCCTGACCACCACCTCATGGCAGACAGTCTCTCCTTTGTGGTCCTGCCTGCTGCTCCCTTGCACTGTATTCAATAAGCTTCTCTCTCCTTTGTTCTGCCTTGAATTCTTTCACTGCCCGTACCTCCAGTCCCAACCCAATCAGGATGCCCCCAAGGATCAGATGGATCCACAGGTGAAATCTACCAAACATTTACATAAGAGTTAATACCTATTCTCCTCTAACTATTCAAACAAAAAAAATAAGAGAAAGGAAAACTTCCAAATACATTCTACAAGACCACTATTACTCTGACACCAAAATCAGACAAAGATACCACAAAAAAAGAAAACTACAGGCCAATATCCCTGACGAACATAGATGCAAAAATTTCCTCAACAAAATATTAGCAATATGACATATATGACAATGCATGTGACAATATATTTAAAAGATTATTCAACACAAACAAGTGGGATTTATTCCAGAGATGCAAGAATGGTTCAATATTCACTAATCAATCAACATGATACCCCACATCAACAAAATGAAGGATAAAAATCATAGGATCACCTCAATAGATACAGAAAAAAGCACTTGAAAAAATTCAACATCCATTCATGACAAAAACTATAACCAAAGTGGGGTTAGAGTGAACATACCTCAACATAATAAAGGCCATATATGAAAAACCCACAGCTAACATTCTATTCAATGGTGAAAAACTGAGAGCTTTTCCTCTAAGGTCAGGAATGAGAAAAGAATGTCCACTCTTACTACTTTTATTCAGCATAGTACTGGAAATCCTAGCCACAGTAATCAGACAAAAAAGAGAAATAAGAGGCATCTATATTGGTAAAGAGGAAGTTAAACTGTCACTATTTGCAAACGACATGATACTGTACATAAAAAATCCTAGGGGCGCCTGGGTGGCTCAGTTGGTTAAGCATCTGCCTTCTGCTCAGGTCATGATCCCAGGGTCCTGGGATCAAGCCCTGTGTAGGGCTCCCTGCTCAGTGGGGAGTCTGCTTCTCCCCCTTCCTCTGCCCGTCCCTCTGCTCATGCTCTCTCTCATTCACTCTCTCTCTCAAATAAATAAATAAAATCTTTTAAAAAAAAATCCTAAAGCCTCCACCAAAAAACTATTAAAGTAATAAATAAATTCAGTAAATTTGCAGGATACAAAATTAATACCCAGAAATCGGTAGCATTTCTATACACTAATAACAAAGTAACAGAAAGAGAAATTAAGAAAACAAAACCAGTTAACAATTGCACCAAAACTAATAAAAAACCTAGGAATAAACTTATCCAGAGAGGTGAAAGATGTGTATTCTGAAAACTATAAAACACTGATGAAAGAAATTGAAGTTGACATAAACAAATAGAAAGATATTCTATGCTCATGGATTGGAAGAATATTGTTAAAATGTCTATACTACCCAAAGCAATCTACAGATTCAATGCAATCCCTATCAAAATAACAACAGTATTTTTCATAAAACTAGAACAAACAATACTAAAATTTGTATGGAACCATAAAAGATCCCAAATAGCCTAAAACAATCTTGAGTAAGAAAAAATAAAGCTGGAGGTATAAGAAATTCTATGGTGGAGGTTGCTAATAAAGTAGATTTATATTTTGAATGCATAGAAAACTTTTAAATGAAACTTCAGGACTTTTTCCAGTGTTAGAATCATCTAATTAAAAACGTAATTTTATGAAACAAGAAGGATCCTCATGGAAGACAATACTGAAAAAAAAATAATGCCCCTAGAAACAAAAGGACAATACCACTGCCTCAACAAAACCTGGCTTGCTGGCTCCAAAGTTATCCTATGCATTTCCCAACTCCCCCAAGAAAAATAACTATTATACAGATTTTGATTATACTTTTAAAGATTCCCTGAAACCTAAAGTAGTAGCAAATAAACTTTTTGGGTAATGTATATCCCACCAGCATAATTTAATTACAGTGTATGAGGTTGAGCTTGGAGGAAACACTTAGTTAGGAATTCAAATAGGCCATGTAATGGCATCTGCCAACCTTAAAAGGACCTGAATTTATTTACTTATTTATATTTAGTGATCCATCAGTTACATATAACACCCAGTACTCATCATAACAAGTGCCCTCCTTAATACCCATCACATATTTAGTCCATCCCCTACCCACTTCCCTCCATGAACCCTCGGTTTGTTCTCTATCATTAAGAGTCTCTTATGGTTTGTTTCCCTCTTTTTTTTCCCTTCTTGTATGTTCATTTGTTTCTTAAATTCCACATATGAGTGAAATCATGGTATTTGTCTTTCTCTTACTTATTTTGCTTAGCATAATACACTCTAGCTCAATCCACATCATTGCAAATGGCAAGATTTCATTCTTTTTGATGGCTGAGTGCTATTCCATTGCACGTGCGCACACGCACACACACACACACACACACCCCACATCTTTATCCATTCATCAGTCAATGACATTTGGGCTGTTTCCTTAGTTAGGCTATTGTTGATAATGCTGCTATAAACATCAGGGTGCATGTGCCTTTGAATCTGTTTTTTTGTATACTTTGAAAAGACCCTATTTTTAAAATTAAGAAAACACAGGCAAATGTTAGATCCTATTTTTATCTGTAGAGAATGGTACATGTGAACTATGACCCACATCTTTCTAAGACCCAGTCTTTGAGGACATTGTTCTACAATTTATTATATGAACATAGTTGAGAAAAATGGTGCCCCGTTTGCTTAAAAATCACCTACCAAAGAACCTAACTCACCCTCAGAGAAGGGTGTGGTCAAGAAAAAGCTTAAAAAACAAAACAAACAAATCCTAACCAACTTCCAAACCTTCATGCACTGGATATTTACTGGGTATATTTCAATAATTTTCCAGTTTGCTCAGTTTCTTCTCATTTATTTATCCATTCAGAAAAGAATATTTTAAGAGAATTACATTTGGAGCCAAGGAAGTTACAAAGAAGTTAATTTTTCTGTAGTGCTTATATAATAGCTGGAAAAACATACATATTTGTAAGAGTAAAATTCCTAAGTAATTAATTCATAAGTAAGTGGATTGTGGCCCTGGGGTGTCTATAAACTCAAGTGTTGAAGACATGCAAAACAAGAAAAATGTAAGAGAAAAACTTTTTTTAAACTTTTTATTTTGAAATAATTTTAGATTTATAAAAGAGTTGCAAAGATAGTACTGAGTTCCTATATATTGTTCACCCAGCTTCCCCTAATGCTAACATCTTATATAATCAGGGTATTGAACTATGAAATTAATATTGGGACAACATTATTAACTATAACTTCATTTGAATTTCCCCATTTTTCCCCCCACTAATATCCCTGAAGGGTTCAGGATGTGCCACCCCAAAATATGCCACTTTGGCATATTGATTATTTTGAGGTAAAGTTGCTTGAGAAACAGCAGATTCAGGAAGGGCTCTCTGACCTCCCCCTTTTCTACGTAAACACAGGCCATAAAATTTCCCATAAGAAAGGTACTCTCCTTGTACCAGGAAGAGAAGGACATCCTTATCACCAGACACTGGCAATTGATGCTGAAATGGATCTATACTAACAAACTTACTGAAATAACCCTTATCTTCCACTAGTTTTCCTCCCATTTCTTATCTCCCCTAGTCATTTCTCTACAATTTACTGCCTCCAGCCCAAACCCGTCATTTCTTCACAAATCTGTCATTTGTCTAAATGGTATATTCTGCTCTGGCCATTTCTTTATACTCTTGTGAAGGCTCCCACATACATGCAAAAATTTAACAGAACTTGTATGCTTTTTTCCTGTTGTCTTATGTCACTGTAACTCTTAAGCCCTGTCAGAGAGCCTGAGGATAAAGGAGAACTTTTACTCCCCTACATCTTTTTTCTGTCCAGGATTCCATATGACATTTAATTGTCATGTCTCCTCAGCCTTTTTCAATCTATTATGGTTTCTCCATCTTTCCTTATCTTTGCCGTTTCATGACCTTGATACTTTTGAAGAGTAATGGTCAGGCATTTTGTAGAATTCCCCTTAATTTGGGGTTGTGGATTTGGGGGAAGAATACCACAGAGGCAAAGTATTCTCCTTCCATCATACTGGGGTATACATAATAGCAACATGATTTACTACTCATGGTGTTTATCCTGATCACATGGTTAGGTGGTATCTGCCACGTTTCTCTACTGTGAAGTCACTAATGTTCCCTTTCCATTCACTGTTCATTAGAAGTGAGTCACTAAGTCCAACCCACACTCAAGGGGAAAGGTATTAAGCTTCCTCCTAGAGGAAGAAATCTCAAAGAATTTGTCAACATATGTTAAAACCACCACAATAATAACTAAGAGAGAGAAAGAGAGCATGAGTGGGGGGACGGACAGAGGGAAAGAATCTCAAGCAGACTCCCGGCTGAGCACAGAGCCAGACGTGGCACTCAATCCCATGACCCATGAGATCACAACCCATGAAATCATGACTTGAGCTGAAACCAAGAGTCAGATGCTTAACCGACTGAGCCACCCAGGTGTCCCTTACACAAGGTGCTTTTGTATCCTTTAGTTGTGGTTCTCAGATGGATGATTTTGCCTCCAGGAGACATTTAGCATTGTCTGGAGATTTTTTTTTTTCCTGATGGAGACAATTTGGTTGTACAACTGAGGAAGTGAGGTGCTATTGGCATCTAGCAGATAGAGACCAGAGATGCTGCTAAACATCCTATAATGCACAGGACAGTCTGCTCCCCCACCCCCCATAATAAAGAATTAGCTGACTCAAAATATTCATTGTACTAAGGTTGAGAAAATCTGACCAACAGTATCCAGGATAGCAGAAAAATAAGATTCATTCCAATTTCATGATTTTTTACTATACTATCTCAGTGAGCCAAGCACTAACTCTCAACTTCCATTCCAGAGTTATATCCACTAATCTAGGGTTCCCCACCTTTTTTTAAAATCATTAATAATAATCATGAAAACAAGAGGGGTTATTTTCTCCATATTATTTGGGCCTTCTGATATTAGTGTCATCCTCAGTAGCAGCAGTAGTGATTGATCAATTCTCACTATAAATAAAGACAATAACATCTCCTTGGCATTGAGAAGATGACCACATAGGTTAATCCCTGCCTCCTACCTCAGCCCAGCTATAGGCTCCAAAAGACCTTTAGCCAACACACTCAGCCCAGGTTACTCATCTGGATATTAGCAGGACATCCCATGGGCAGGTAGGGTCTGAAGTTGTTTTTGTTACTCTTGCTCACGTGTATCTAAGGTGACTAGAGTGAACCCCAGGACACCCACAGCTACCTTGTTGCAGTTTTCTCTTACCAAAACTGCCAGATTTGTTCAGTCCCCATGAATGAGCTTTAGCTTTAGATTCCTAAGTGGGTTCCAGTTCAACCCTGTAATTCAGATCCTCATCTTCTACCTCTGACTCTCGGCTGTTGAGGGGATGGGCTCTGCTCCCAGTATCCCAGTCACTGATTGTGGGCCTGTTTCAACCACAATGGCTGGTACCATAGCTTTGGAACTATCCTGACCATTAAAGAGGTCTGTGGCCTGCTTCCTTCAACAACTTAGACTATCTGGCCTTACATTCTCTTGTATATCAACTCTTCCCCTTTAGATGATAAAATTTTAAACTTTATTTGAGCAGCCCCACTGTGACTGGGTATGCTGAATCCTTTGAGTGAACCCCTATAGTCAGTGCCTTTCCCCTAATCTACTGTGGCAGGCACAGCCAATTTTACTACTGAGGTAGAACTCAAAATGGTACAAGCAAAATATTTTTTTTGGCAGGGAGGGAGAGGCATATACAAATATTTTTAAAATTTTAATAGCACAACATAAAATGGTTGTAAAAGATAAAATAATAAACTATGACAAGTTGATATCCCATTCTCAGTACCAGATTCTATTTGAATTTTCTGTCTCCTGGACTGTGATATGTTTTTCCATCACTCAAATGTGATTATGTCTCAAGACTTCTTATGTGTAGAAAATGGAAGGGGATAAATGATAGGAATAAATTGAGATCACAGCAATCAATTTTGTACTTAATTCTACTTTGTGAGGATGTTTTAAAAAGACTCTCTACTACCCCTTAACTGTATCCTGTTCAGACTTTCCTCTCAAAAGCAAAAAACTTGTGAATTTGCCAGTTATTTAAGTACAAAACTGCCCAGCTAATAATATTCTTTCTAATCAACCTAGCCTCTGAATTACAAAATTCACAGATATTCTACCATTTGCAGTATAATGCCTATTGATATGCTCTTTCCAGTTACCAAGGGATCATGAGGTAATATACATAGCTGATTGCTTGCATCAAATTAGTATAGTTTAAGGTCAAGTCATGGTGAACTGCACCTGCAGGGATCACAGGAGACAATGAAGAGACTCAGATGTGTTTAAGTGGAGTATACATGCATGAATTTGAAGCCATAAAATTGTAAAATAGGTTTTGAAGAATATTTTATCAATACATGAAGAGAATGGATTTCTGGAATGGCTGAGTAAGGAGCTCAGCAAATCTTTTTCCCAAAAAGTGGTAACAAACCTGGAAAAGTTGTTGAAAACAATGAAATTCATTGAAATAAAGATCAGAGTGTAAATAAATGAAACAAAGACTAAAAATACAATAGAAAAGATCAATGAAATTAAGAGCTGGGTTTTTTTGAGAACATAAACAAATTAGACGAATCTTTAGCTAGACTCACCAAGATAAAAAGAGGACTCAAATAAATAAAATCAGAAATGAAAGTGGACATGTTACAATGGACACCAGAGAAATACAAAGGATAAGAGACTATTATGAACAATTATAAACCAACAAATTAGACAACCTAGAAGAAAACAGATAAATTCTTAGAAACATACAATGTACCAATACTGAATCATGAAGTAGTAGAAAATATGAATGACCAATTCCTAATAAGGAGATTGAATCACTAATCAGAAATCTCCCAACAAACAAAAGTTCAAAAATTGAAATTAGAAAACAGTCCTATTTACAATTGCATCAAAAAGAAGAAAGTACCTAGGAATAAATCTAACCAAGGAGGTGAAAGATGTGTACACTGAAAACTGTAAGACACTGAAAACACAAAAAATGGAAAGATAGTTCAAGCTCATGGACTGGAACAATTAATATTGTTCAAATGTCCATACTACCCAAAGTAATATATAGATTCAATGTAATCCCTATCAAAATTCTAACGGCATTTGTCACAGAAATAGAACACATATATTAGAATTTGTATGGAAGCACAAAAATCCCCAAAGCAATCTTGAGAAAGAAGAACAAAGCTGGAGGCATCACACTCCTGACTTCAAACTATATTATAAACGTATAAATCAGAACAGTATGTATTGGCATAAACACACACACACGCATCACTCACACATGGAACAATGGAGTAGAATAGATAGCCCCCACCCCCCCTCCAAAAAAACCCATGCCTATATGGTCAGTTAATTCATGACAAAGGAACCAAGAATATACGATGGGGAAAGGACAGTCTCTTTAATCAGTGGTATTGGGAAAACTGGACAGCCACACTCGAAAGAAAATGGACCACCATCTTGCAACATACATAAAAATCAATTCAAAATGCAAAATGGATTAGAGACTTAAATGTAAGATCTGAAATCACAAAACTTTTAGAAGACAACATAGAGAGTAAAGCTCTACAGACATCAGTCTTGGCAATTTTTTTTTTTGGATTTGACACCAAAAGCAAAGGCAACAGAAGCATAAAAAAAAACCAAGTGGGATGGGGCACCTGGGTGGCACAGTCAGTTAAGCGTTGTGACACTGAGCCCCGTGTTGGGCTCTGCACTCAGCACAGAATCTGCTTGATATTCTCTCTCCCTCTCCCACTTGTACTCTCTCTAAAATAAATAAACAAATCTTTAGAAAAAAAAAGTGGGACCACATCTAACAAAAAAACTTCTGCACAGCAAAGGAAGCCATCAACAAAACAAAAAGACCTCTAAAATGGGAGAAAATATTTGCAAACCATATATCTGATAAGGGATTAATATCTAAAATATATAAAGAACTCCTAGCACAAGAGCAAAAAAAAATCCAATTAAACACTGGGGAGGGTATGTGCTCTGGTAAGCACTGTGAATTGTGCAAGACTGTTGAATCTCAGATCTGTACCTCTGAAACAAATAATGCAATATATGTTAAGAAAGAAAAAAAGAAGAAGAAGAATGTAGCAGGAGGGGAAGAATGAAGGGGGGGAAATCGGTGGGGGAGAAGAACCATGAGAGACGATGGACTCTGAAAAACAAACTGAGGGTTTTGGGGGGGGGGGGAGGATGGGTTAGCCTGGTGATGGGTATTGAGGAGGGCACGTTCTGCATGGAGCACTGGGTGTTATGCACAAACAATGAATCATGGAACACTATATCTAAAACTAATGATGTAATGTATGGGGATTAACATAACAATAAATAATTTAAAAAAAATCCAATTAAATGGGCAGAGGATCTGAATAGACATTTTTCTAAAAGTGACATATAAGTGGCCAACAGGTACATGGGAAGATGCTCAAAATCACTAATCATCAGGGAAATGCAAATCACAATGAGCTATTATCTCACACCTGTTAGAAAGGTTATTATCAAAAGACAAAAAATAAGTGCTGAAGAAGATGTGGAGAAAAGGGAACCTTTGTGCACTGTTGGTGGAAATGGAAATTTGTGCAGCCATTATGGAAACAGTATGGAAATTGTTCAGAAAACTAAAAGTAGAACTACCATATAACCCAGCAATTCCACTTCTGAGTATTTATCTCAAGAAAATAAAAAAACTAATCTGAAAAGATATATGCAACCCCATGTTCATTTGTTCATTGCAGCACTATTTATACTAGCTGATGGGGACAGCTGGCTGACTCAGTAGAGCATGTGACTCTTGATCTTGGGGTCATGAGTGTGAGCCCCATGTTGGGTGTAGAGATTACTTAAAAAAAAATTAAAATAAATATAATAGTCAAGATATAAAAAACCCTAAGTGTCCATCAATAGAAGAATGAATAAAGATGTAGTGTATATTTATAATGGAATATTATTGAACCATAAAAAAGGGAAAGCTTGCCATTTGCAACAACATGGATGGACCTCAAGGGCATTCTGCTAAGTGAAATAAGTCAGAGAAAGAAAAATACTGTATGACCTCTCATGTGCGAAATCTTAAACAAAACAAAACAAAACAAAAAACAAAACATGCTCAAAGATACAGAGAACAGATTTGTGATTACCAGAGGTGGGAGTGGGAGGGAGTGGGAGGACAGGTGAAATGAATCAAGGTGGTGAAAAGGTACACACTTCCAGTTATAAGATAAATAAGTCCTGAGGATGTAACATGTAGCATTGTGACTATAGTTAACAATACTGTACTGTATTATTTGAAAGCAGCTAAGAGAGTAAATCTTAAAACTTCTCATTACAAGAAAAAAATTATAACTATGTATCCTTATAGATGTTAACTAAAGTTATGGTAGCCATTTCATAGTATATACATATATCAAATCATTACGTTGTACACCTGAAACTAATACAATGTTACATGTCAATCACATTTCAATTAAAAAAAAAAAACAACAACAACAAAAACCCCCAATCACTTAACCAATCTGGAAACTGATTGAAGGCATACAACAAAACTGAGGATTTATTCAAGAAAACCTACTGAATCACAGTAAGAACAGTGAGTCCGTTACATTTTAGCCAGGAACTCCTCCAATCCCTTGCCCTCCTACCTCGGCTCCATTACCTGGAAATTTTCCCTCAGCCTCAGCAGATGAAGAACTGTGTGGGAACTGGCAGTTCTGCTGCTCTGCTGCAGGGGGCTGACTATTTGGAGCAGAGCATGGAAAAATTCCTGCCTGGGTACTGTTAGAAACAATAGTAATCTCAGTGGCAAACAATCAGGAAAGGGTAGCATCAGGGGTAGCCTGATACTGGTTGGAAAAGTATCAAAATGGCAGACCAGAAATGTAATAGGGAGATCCAGGGAAGGAAACAATCAGAGAGAGTCTAGCTAAGATTCCCCCTTTATCTCTGGTGATCTAGAAGGCTGTGCATGCTCAGCAGAGACCAGACAGAGCTCTAATGAGCTACTCGCTACTTGTCCTTTGCTTATTTTCCCCTAGTCACTGTGTGTTGAGCACATTAAATGATAACTAAACTCATTTAAACTTACCTGCTATGATCACAAATCATACATTACAGATCATCTACATTGCCTCCTTTATTACACGGATGAGAAATCCAAAACCTCTAATTTAAGAGCATGAGTTTCTAAAAAGTTAGTAGAAAATCAACAGAGGTTAGTACAATGGCTCCTGAGGCTTTGCCAGAATCCATTTATCTACAAAAAGGTGGCACACAACTAAGAAACAAAAACTGATTTGGACTATCTGTACCAAATATAAAGATCTCCCTAAATTTTGTCTTACATTTAGTCTCTCTTCCCTTTTACTCTTTTCTCCTCAGAATTCTTTTGAAGGAAGAAAGAATAATAGAGGTTTCTTCAGGAAATCACTCTTTGTGGGTTCTTAAACAAATGATAAACTCTGCACTGGAGAATGGATCACACCTGTCCCATGAATGATGACCTATGATATGATCATTGGTCTTAACTGATCTTCTTACCTACTGTTCCACTTTTCCATAACTCCCAATTCCTGGTTCTAGTTCTTCATTTTATGTGCTTTGTGAGTGACAATCTATGCTAAAAATAACCTAGTCTTCTGGCTGGGTACCTATATCCCAGGGAATATGACCATGACATAGATATACACTCCAATTCCAACTACCACCCAAAACTATTAAGTACTAACATTTACATCTTTACAACACAGCTTCCCATAATAAAAGGCTATCCATGCATGACTCAAGCCCTCTTATTGTAAAATTTTGTTTGTTCAAGCAAGTGATTATAAGTTCTCTTCGAGACAACAGAACATTCCATGTAAATTCAAGGCTCTTTTCCCCAAGCTTGGTGTAATGTAGGAAGCTACTTCAGGTTGGTACCAAGGAAACCTGCTCCCAAGACAACCTTTATATGTTCCTGTTTTTTGTGATGGCTTGACATTTGGCTCATTCTTGGCATTTAGTGAATTTTAAATTGCTAGGAAAAATAAGGAACAAATCCCCACATTTATACAGCTGATATCTTCGCTGTTCAGAACCTTATATAATCTGTCCTTGTGATAAGGTCAGAAATTTTATTTTTATTTTTTTAATTTAATTATGTTATGTTAATCACCATACATTACATCATTAGTTTTTGATGTAGTGTTCCATGATTCATTGTTTGCGTATAACACCCAGTGCTCCATTCAGTACGTGCCCTCTTTAATACCCATCACCAGGCTAACCCATCCCCTCTAGAAACCTCAGTTTGTTTCTCAGAGTCCATAGCCTCTCATGGTTCGTCTCCCCCTCCGATTCAATTTTAAAAGTACAAAAACATCACTGACAAATAACCTAACAGGCATTCAAGAAAGAATACAAAGCAAAGAATGCAGTAGGGCTGGCTGGCTGTTGCACTGTGGAGTGAGCCCCTTTTTGTTTTTTTTTCTGTGTGTGTGTGTGTGTGTGTGTGTGTGTGTGTTGTAACTTGGGAGACATATTGAGGGATACAAGGCTGGAATCTGGGGTAGGCATAAAAGGATGGTGTCTCTATCAAGGGAAAAACCTGCGTGAGCCTAATTCATCACAGAAACCGCATCTGTTCTCTCAAATAAAAAAAAAATACCAAAACATGCCTGGAGGCAATGTGGTATAAATTTTGTAACCAATTATACATGGATTTGAACTGTGGCCACCATGTACCTGCTCAGTGACCTTGAATAGTTTCCTTACTCTCTGAACTTCCTTAATTGCACAATCAAGTGAGAATAATTTAGGTAAAATGCCCAATGCTATTCATACGTGCTCACATATGTCACTAACTTCTCCTCACTTTCTGCCTTACAAATGCCATCCAGAGGCTGGTGCTAATAGTGACAAACCTGTCTCTATGCAGATGCAGGTAAATATCTTGTCATAATTGTAATTTCTGACAAAATAAAAGTTATACTCATTTTTCAATTTAACAACTCAAATTTTATTTTTTTTTGTTTTGACCAGGATGAAATGATTAACTTTTACCTGACACTTTTCCTCCTGAGTCACTTCTAAAAGATCACATATTTTAACAGCAGCTGATCCACAGAGCAGGATCCCATGGGTCAGTCACCACCACCAACATAAAAAGGCTAGGAATTGTTTCAGATCATGATGCTGCCAGATAGAGCATAGCTCCCCAAAGAAAACATTTTATAGTACATAATTTTTTTTCTCCCAAATTCCCTGGCCAACTTCTCCCTCTGTCAAGAAGTGCCTGGATGTGCTGGGACATTCTGCATGCATGCCTGACTCCAGAGTACAACATGATGACACCAGGTAGAAGCTGAGTAGCTGCTTGCGTTTCAATCTGACACATCTGCTGTCAAAGCTACTTCAGACTCTGGCAGGGAGAAGTTCCTCTCAACTCTTAGCAGTGCTCATTGCAGTTATTACATGTGAGTGACCAGTAAGTCACTGAGTCACTGTGATGACTCATGCATCAAAAAGAGAGGCCTCCTCTGGGCTCATAGGCCAGGCAGTAATCTCCAGGGGGAGAAGCTAACCTTGCTAGCTAAAAACAGTAGGTAGTAGAGTGACATCACCAAGATGATAATGTAAGTTGTTCCTAACTATACTCCCCCTCACAGGAAGAACTAGTATCTATTCAAGAAAGAGATACCACTGAGGGAATCCTAGAACACAGAGGTGAGGCTGAAGCACACAGAGACCAAAACGGACTACATTAGAAAGGTAAGAGAAGTGGTTACATGTTGACCACATTGCCCCTTCTCCAGGACAGTACAGCACCACCAGGAAAGGTCTCCCTTGAGCCACCAGTTCCTCCAGTAGGAAAAGAGAACCCAAGCATTGTGGGTCACTTGTGAGAGCTCATACCCTGTTCTCACATGATAAGGATTGCAGGGGAATCTGCAGGGTGCAGACACTGGGAATCTGACCATGACAGACAAAATGGGCGAGTAGCTTGCAAAAATCAATACACAGATCTTGGCAGACAGAGTTCATTACCTTCAGTGCCCAAGTGGTAATCCCAACCATCAGCTTTGCTCATGTATAGAACCAAATCTGGGGTGCACTCTGATCAGGGATCCTCAGATGAAGAGTTTTGTAGGCCCTAGAGCAGAGTTTGCCGACACTCAGGCAAGGTGCTAAGTCAAAGCTCTACCCTCTGTGGAGGGCACCTTCCAGCCTCATCTGATCAGAAGGGCTAGTGACAACTATTAGAAGCTATGTGGCCCAGTGTCACTCAAGCTGAGAGGTGAGTGGGCAGAGTTGATTACTTCCAGAGCAAAATCAGTATGGGGCATTCCAGCTTCCCATGCTAAGCAAAGGCAGGGGGTATAATTCATAGCCTAAGCTGGGGGTAGCTCCTGGCAACTCCAAACTGGACAGCCTCTTTGGGAAACTGGGAATAGCCTGGAATGGCCCCCTATCCCTCCTGCCCAGGCAAGGTAGAGCAAATAATTTGCAGAGCAAAGCCAGTGGCCCTGTTCAGCCAAGGAACTCAGGGTACAGGTCAGCTTAAGATAGCAAACAAAGAGATTCATCTGTTTTAGACCTGCTTCTCCTGTTGTGCCTGAGCAGAGAGTTTAATTTATAGCCCTCCTTATAGCTGAATACAGACTTCAACCTGTCCAACCAGGGAATATAACCAGAACAGACAAGAAGCTGTGTATCCCAATTCAACAACCCTATGTATAGTAGCATTAGAAAAGACAGCATAGCCCATGGTTTCCCCCACATGCAAGAGCAAAACCAATGACCTCACTTGACCAAGGAATTCAGTACACATTCAGGCCTGATTTGGACCCCCAAACAATGAATGAACTATACAGGCCCTGAGCCTACCTGCTACTGTCTCAGGGTGGCGAAGTTAATTCATAGCTCTAGCTACTACTGAATACAGTACTCGGTCCTGACCATCTAGTAAGCCTGACCAGAGATTCAAGTAACCACAGAGCCCATCCTACAGCCTCACTTGGGTAGGGAACCAAGCAAACAGTTCTATCCAACTGTTCTCAGACAGTGGCACACACCCCACCCCTATCCTCAGAGTTCAAATAGTTGTTTCTCCCCAAAACAGACCATAATAGCAGGCCCCACCTGCCCAAAGACATTACCAGCAGACACACTCAGAAACCCAAACTGAGCAGACAGGTAAAGAACTATCTCTGCCAAAGTAAACCTGTAAAGTTTGGAAAAGGAGACCCATTACTTGAATGTACAGATACCAAAGTAAAAAATCAAGGATCAGGTAAATATGACATCACCAAAGGAAACCAATAAAGCTCCAATAACTGACCCTAAAGAACTGGGAGGTCTATGAAGTCAGATAATCCAGAATGAACCTCTTAAAGAAGTTTAGCAAACGAGAAGAAAACAAAATCAGAAAAATTAGACAAAATTAGAAAAATTAAACAAAAGTAGAAAAACAACGCATGAACAAAATGAGAAGTTTGACTGCTAGAACTCATACAGGAATTCAGTAAAGTGGCAGGATATAAAATCAATGCACAGAAGTCAGTGGCATTCCTATACACCAACAACAAGTCAGAAGAAAGAGAAATTAAGGAGTCGATCCCATTTACAATTGCACCCAAAACCATAAGATACCTAGGAATAAATCTAACCAAAGAGGCAAAGGATCTGTACTCAGAAAACTATAAAATACTCATGAAAGAAATTGAGGAAGACACAAAGAAATGGAAAAACGTTCCATGCTCATGGATTGGAAGAACAAATATTGTGAAGATGTCAATCCTACCTAAAGCAATCTACACATTCAATGCAATCCCCATCAAAATACCATCCACTTTCTTCAAAGAAATGGAACAAATAATCCTAAAATTTGTATGGAACCAGAAAAGACCCCGCATAGCCAGAGGAATGTTGAAAAAGAAAAGCAAAGCTGGCGGCATCACAATTCCAGACTTCCAGCTCTACTACAAAGCTGTCATCATCAAGACAGTATGGTACTGGCACAAAAACAGGCACATAGATCAATGGAACAGAATAGAGAGCCCAGAAATGGACCCTCAACTCTATGGTCAACTAATCTTCGACAAAGCAGGAAAGAATGTCCAATGGAAAAAAGACAGTCTCTTCAACAAATGGTGTTGGGAAAATTGGACAGCCACATGCAGAAGAATGAAACTGGACCATTTCCTTACACAACACACAAAAATAGACTCAAAATGGATGAAAGACCTAAATGTGAGACAGGAGTCCATCAAAATCCTAGAGGAGAACACAGGCAGCAACCTCTTCGACCTCAGCCGCAGCAACTTCTTCCTAGAAACATCGCCAAAGGCAAGGGAAGCAAGGGCAAAAATGAACTATTGGGACTTCATCAAGATAAAAAGCTTTTGCAAAGCAAAGGAAACAGTCAACAAAACCAAAAGACAACTGACAGAATGGGAGAAGATATTTGCAAATGACATATCAGATAAAGGGCTAGTATCCAAAATCTATAAAGAACTCATCAAACTCAACACCAAAAGAACAAAGAATCCAATCAAGAAATGGGCAGAAGACATGAACAGACATTTTTCCAAAGAAGACATCCAAACGGCCAACAGACACATGAAAAAGTGCTCAATATCGCTCGGCATCAGGGAAATCCAAATCAAATCCTCAATGAGATACCACCTCACACCAGTCAGAATGGCTAAAATTAACAAGTCAGGAAATGATAGATGTTGGCGGGGATGCGGAGAAAGGGGAACCCTCCTACACTGTTGGTGGGAATGCAAGCTGGTGCAGCCACTCTGGAAAACAGTATGGAGGTTCCTCAAAAAGTTGAAAATAGAGCTACCATATGATCCAGCAATTGCACTACTGGGTATTTACCCCAAAGATACAAAAGTAGGGACCCAAAAGGCTACGTGCACCCCGATGTTTATAGCAGCAATGTCCACAATAGCCAAACTGTGGAAAGAGCCAAGATGTCCATCAACAGATGAATGGATAAAGAAGATGTGGTATATATATACAATGGAATATTATGCAGCCATCAAAAGGAATAAGATCTTGCCATTTGCAACGACGTGGATGGAACTGGAGGGTATTATGCTGAGCGAAATAAGTCAAACAGAGAAAGACATGTATCATATGACCTCACTGATATGAGGAATTCTTAATCTCAGGAAACAAACTGAGGGTTGCTGGAGTGGGGGGTGGGGTGGGAGGGATGGGGTGACTGGGTGATGGACACTGGGGAGGGTATGTGTTCTGGTAAGCGCTGTGAATTGTGCAGGACTGTTGAATCTCAGATCTGTACCTCTGAAACAAATAATGCAATATATGTTAAGAAAGAAAAAAAGAAGAAGAAGAATGTAGCAGGAGGGGAAGAATGAAGGGGGGGAAATCGGAGGGGGAGAAGAACCATGAGAGACGATGGACTCTGAAAAACAAACTGAGGGTTCTAGAGGGGAGGGGGGTGGGAGGATGGGTTAGCCTGGTGATGGGTATTGAGGAGGGCACGTTCTGCATGGAGCACTGGGTGTTATGCACAAACAATGAATCATGGAACACTATATCTAAAACTAATGATGTAATGTATGGGGATTAACATAACAATAAAAAAATTAATAAAAAAAAAATGAGAAGTTTGACAAGTAAATAGAAACCATCAATAAAAACAAACCTCCACCACACAAACACACAAACAGAAATTGTGAAGTTGAAAAATACAATAGCTGAACTGCAGAATTCAATAGTTTCAGAAGTATACTCAACTGTGTAGAAGAAAAAATTTGTGACCTGGAGGATAGGACATTGGAAATTGCCCAGTCACAGAAACAAAAAGGAAAAAAAATGAAAAAGTGAGGAAAGCCTACAAGAATTTAGGACATAATAAAAAGAAACAATATTCAATATTTGCATTATGGGAACTCCAGAAGAATAAGAGAAAGGGACAGAAAATAAGTTTAAAGGAATAATGTCTGAAAGCTTTCCAAACATGGGGAGAGAAATGGAAATCTAGATCCACGAGGCCCGAAGAACCTCAAATAGATTGAACCTCAATAGGACTACATTGAGACACATTATAATTAAATTGTCAAAAGTCAAAGACAAAGAAAGTATTTCTTTTCTTTTTTTTTTTTTTTTAAAGATTTATTTATTTGACAGAGAGAGATAGCGAGAGAAGGAACACAAGCAGGGGGAGTGGGAGAGGGAGAAGCAGGCTTCCTGCAGTGCAGGGAGCCCGATGTGGGGCTCGATCCCAGGACCCTGGGATCATGACCTGAGCCGAAGGCAGACGCTTAATGACTGAGCCACCCCGGCGCCCCGACAAACAAAGTATTTCAAAAGCAGCTGGAGAAAAGAGAGAAGTTACATACAAGGGAACCCACCATAAGATTACTGGCAATTTCTCAAAAGAAATTTTTCAGGCCAGAAGAGAACAGGATGACATATTCACAATATTAAACAAAAACAAAAACTGTCAACTAAGATGTCCTTCAGAAACAAAGGAGGGATAAAGACTTTCCCAAACAAACAAAAACTGAGGGAGTTCATAACCATCAGACTGCCTTACAATAAATGCTAAAGAGAGTTCTTCGAGCAGAAGTAAAAGAAAATTAACCTCACAAAAACACAAAAAGGTAGGGTAAATTTCATTGGTAATGATTAATATATAGCCATAGTTTGATTCTGCAAAATGGTAATAGTGGTGCATAATTCACAACTCTAGTTTGAAAGTTAAAAAAAAGAAAAATGAACATAGCAAAAACAAAAACAAACACACAAATGTAGCAAATAATGACCGTAAGTACAATAATCTGTATTAAGCAATATAAAAACCATGTAAATTTTAACAGCAATAACCTAAAATGCGAGGGGGGAAAGAAGTAAAAGTGTAAAGCATATGAATTCTATTGAAGTTAAATTGTTAAAACTTTAAAATAGGGTGTTATAAGTTTAAGATATTTTATGTAAGCCTCATGGTAACCACAAGGGAAAGTCTTGGAGTAATTACACAAGGACTTGACGAAGTCGAAGCATATGTATACAAAAATACATCAAAACACAGAAAAAAGACAGCTGGATGAGAAACAAGCAACAATGGATCTATAAAACGTTAACAAAATGGCAATAGTAAGTCCTTGCCTATTACTTTAAATGTAAGTGGATTAAATTATCCAAACAAAAGTCATACAATGGCTGAATGGATTTTTAAAAATCCAACATTATGGGGCGCCTGGGTGGCTTAGTTAAGCATCCAACTCTTGATTTTGGCTCAGGTCATGATATCAGTGTCGTGAGATCAAGCCCTGTATCAGGCTCCATGCTTGGCGTGGAGTCTGCTTGAGATTCTTTCTCCTTCCCACTCATGCTCTCTCTCAAATAAATAAAATCTTTAAAAAAAAAAAATCCAACAATATGTTGCCCACAAGAAACTCACTTTAGCTTTTTAAAGACACACACAGACTAAAAGTGAAGGGATGGAAAATGACATTTCAAGCAAATGGCACCAAAAGTTAAAAAAAAAAAAAAAAGGCAGAGGTAGTTATATCAGACAAGATAGACTTGAAAGTTCAAAAAAAAAAAAAAGGGACAGCTGAGGCTGCTGCTTTGCCAGCAGGAGGCTACGGACTGCAGGCTCAGCCAAATGCGCAAAGGCCTGCTCATTAACCAGCAGAGCAGCAAGCTTCGGGGCTACTGGCCCAAGTCTGAGAAGATTTTATTTGAGAGAGGAGAAGAAAAGATGGTGGAGGAGTAGGGGACCCTATTTCAACTGGTCCCCGGAATTGAGCTGGATATCTACCAGACCACTCTGAGCACCCACAAAATCAGCCTGAGATGTAAGAAAATAGATCTGGAACTCTACAAACAGAATATCATGGGTGACTGGTTTCGAGGTACAAAACAGGGAGCCGTGATTCCGTGGATCTGGAGGATAAACGGCAGCGGGAGGGAGCCTGGCCGTGGGAATCCTACACCGCCGGTGAGCGACAGCCTCGCGTGCTGGGGACCGGGCACAGACTCGAAGACCGGTAGTGGCGGGGAAAGGACTTTAGGGCAGCCCCTGGGACGGAAACGAAGAGCGGAGGGGTTGTGCGTGCAAACTGGGAGCAGCTGGCAGTTTTAGAAGCAAAAAGGGCAGAGACATGCCCTGACCTGGAGGCAGGACAGGGAGCGCTGCGGAGGGGTGCACAACCCAGGCCGCTGCAGTTTATAGCAGCACAGACAGAAACGGAGACAGTGGGGCCTGGAGAGCTCAATAAAGAACAGACTGCGATCTCTCTGCTCTGAGGCAGAGGGTTGAAAACGATCTCTTCTACTTGGACTCTCAGAAGGTGGCAGAAAGCCACTAGGGAAAGCCATCAGAGAACAAAAGCCCCAATAAACTGATTCCCACTGAGCCCATCCCCCACCACAGGGGGGCAGGGCAACTCTGCCCAAACAGGGTTGTCTGAGTAACAGCGCGGCACGCCCTCCCCCAGAAGACAGGCTGGGAAAACAAGAGGCCAGCAACCCTAAGGTCCCAAGAAAACAGGTGCATCTTGCTTGGGTTCTGGTGAATAATCTGGACTCTATACATTCCCTCAAACACCCATCAACAGAATGACTAGGAGGAGGAACCCCTAAATTAGAAAAGACTCAGAGATTATGACTTATGCTACAGATTTACAAATGGATGCAGATATAACCAAGATGTCGGAGATGGAATTCAGGCTAGCAATTGTGAAGACAATAGCTAGAATGGAGAAATCAATTAATGGCAACATAGAGTCTCTAAGGGCAGAAATGAAAGCTGAATTGGCAGAACTCAAAAATGCTATCAATGAGATCCAATCCAATCTAGATAATCTAACAGCTAGGGTAACTGAGGCAGAAGAACGAATAAGCGACCTGGAAGACAATTTAATAGATAAAAAGGGAAAAGAGGAGGCCAGGGAAAAACAACTCAGAATCCATGAAAATAGAATCAGAGAAATAAGTGACACCATGAAGCGTTCCAATGTCAGAATAATTGGAATCCCGCAGGGAGTGGAGAGAGAGAGAGGACTAGAAGATGTATTTGAGCGAATCGCAGCTGAGAACTTGCCTAATCTGGGGAATGAAACAAACATTCTTGTCCTAGAGGCAGAGAGGACTCCTCCCAAGATCAAGAAAAACAGGCCAACACCCCGGCATGTAATAGTAAAACTTGCAAATCTTAGAACCAAGGAAACCATCTTAAGGGCAGTTAGGGGGAAGAGATTCCTTACGTACAGAGGGAGGAACATCAGAATAACGTCAGACCTATCCACAGAGACCTGGCAAGCCAGAAAGGCGTGGCAAGACATATTCAGGGTACTAAATGAGAAGAACATGCAGCCAAGAATATTTTATCCGGCAAGGCTGTCATTTAGAATGGATGGAGAGATGCAGAGCTTCCAAGACTGGCAGACACTGAAAGAATATGTGACCACTAAGCCGGCCCTGCAAGAAATATTAAGGGGGGTTTTATAAAAGGAGAAAGACCCCAAGAGTGATATACAACAGAAATTTACAGGGACAATCTATAAAAACAACGTCTTCACAGGCAACATGATGACAATTAATTCATATCTTTCAATAATCACTCTCAACGTGAATGGCCTAAACGCCCCCATAAAATGGCACAGGGTTGCAGATTGGATAAAAAGACAGGACCCATCCATATGCTGTCTACAAGAGACTCATTTTGAACCTAAAGATACATCCAGACTGAAAGTGAAGGGATGGAGATCCATCTTCCATGCCAGCAGACCTCAAAAGAAAGCTGGGGTAGCAATTCTTATATCAGACAAATTAGATTTTAAACTAAAGTCTGTAATTAGAGACACAGAAGGACACTATATCATTCTTAAAGGGTCTATCCAACAAGAAGATCTAACAATTGTAAATATCTATGCCCCCAACATGGGAGCAGCCATCTACATAAGCCAACTGTTAACCAAAATAAAGAGTCATATTGATAACAATACGTTAATTGTAGGAGACCTCAATACTCCACTCTCAGGAATGGATAGATCATCTAAGCAGAAAATCAACAAGGAAACAAGAGCTTTGAATGATACATTGGACCAGATGGACCTCATAGATATTTACAGAACATTCCACCCTAAAACAACAAAATACTCATTCTTCTCGAGCACACATGGAACTTTCTCCAGAAGAGACCACATACTGGGTCACAAATCAAGTCTCAACCGATACCAAAAGATTGAGATTATTCCCTGCATATTCTCAGACCACAATGCTCTAAAACTGGAACTCAATCACAAGAAAAAATTTGGCAGAAATTCAAACACTTGGAAGCTAAAGACCACTCTGCTCAAGAATGTTTGGGTCAACCAAGAAATCAAGGAAAAACTTAAACAATTCATGGAAATCAATGAGAACGAAAACACATCGGTCCAAAACCTATAGGATACTGCAAAAGCGGTCCTAAGGGGGAAATACATAGCCATCCAAGCCTCACTCAAAAAAATAGAAAAATCCCGAATTCACCAACTCTACACCTTAAAGAACTAGAGAAAAAGCAACAAACAACACCTAAGCCACGCATTAGAAATAATTAAAATCAGAGTAGAAATCAATGAATTAGAAACCAGAAACACAGTAGATCAGATCAACGAAACTAGAAGTTGGTTCTCTGAAAGAATTAATAAGATCGAGAAACCACTGGCCAGACTCATCCAAAAGAAAAGAGAAAGGACCCAAATTAATAAAATTATGAATGAAAGGGGAGAGATCACGACTAACACCAAGGAAATAGAAACAATTCTTAGAAATTATCATCAACAACTATATGCCAATAAACTGAGCAATCTGGATGAAATGGAGGCCTTCCTGGAAACCTATAAGCTGCCAAGACTGAAACAGGAAGAAATTGACAACCTGAATAGGCCAATAACCAGTAACGAGATTGAAGCAGTGATCAAAAACCTCCCAAAAAACAAGAGTCCAGGGCCTGATGGATTCCCTGGGGAATTCTACCAAACATTCAAAGAAGAAATAATACCTATTCTACTGAAGCTGTTTCAAAAAATAGAAACAGAAGGAAAACTTCCAAACTCATTCTATGAGGCCAGCATTACCTTAATCCCCAAACCAGGCAAAGAGCCCATCAAAAAGGAGAATTTCAGACCAATATCCCTGATGAATATGGATTCCAAAATCCTCAACAAAATCCTAGCTAATAGGATCCAACAATACATTAAAAGGATCATCCACCACAACCAAGTGGGATTTATCCCCGGGATGCAAGGGTGGTTCAACATTTGCAAGTCAATCAATGTGATAGAACACATTAATAAGAGGAGAGAGAAGAACCATATGGTCCTCTCAATTGATGCAGAAAAAGCATTTGACAAAATACAACATCCTTTCCTGATTAAAACTCTCCAGAGTATTGGGATAGAGTAAACATTCCTCAAGTTCATAAAATCCATCTATGAAAAACCCACAGCGAATATTATCCTCAATGGGGAAAAGCTGAGAGCCTTTCCCTTAAGATCAGGAACACATCAAGGATGCCCACTCTCGCCACTATTGTTCAACGTAGTACTAGAAGTCCTAGCAACAGCAATCAGACAACAAAAAGAAATAAAAGGTATTCAAATTGGGAAAGAAGAAGTCAAACTCTCTCTCTTCCCAGATGACATGATACTTTATGTGGAAAACCCAAAAGACTCCACCCCCAAATTACTAGAACTCATACAGCAATTCAGTAATCTGGCAGGATACAAAATCAATGCACAGAAATCAGTTGCTATCTTATATACTAACAATGCAACTGTAGAAAGAGAAATTAGAGAAACGATTTCATTTACAATAGTACCAAAAACCATAAGATACCTCGGAATAAACCTAACCAAAGAGGTAAATGATCTATACTCTAGGAACTACAACACACTCATGAAAGAAATTGAAGAAGACACAAAAAGATGGAAAAACATTCCATGCTCATGGATCAGAAGAATAAACTTTGTTAAAATGTCTATGCTGCCCAGAGCAATCTATACCTTCAGTGCCATCCTGATTAAAATTCCAATGACATTTTTCAAAGTGCTGGAACAAACAATCCTAAAATTTGTATGGAATCAGAAAAGACCCCAAATCGCCAAGGAAATGTTGAAAAAGAAAAACAAAGCTGGGTGTATCACGTTGCCCGATTTCAAGCTCTATTACAAAGCAGTGATCACCAAGACAGCATGGTACTGGCACAAAAACAGACATATAGACCAATGGAACAGAATAGAGAGCCCAGATATGGACCCTCAACTCTATGGCTAAATAATCTTCGACAAAGGAAAAAATGTGCAATGGAAAAAAGACAGTCTCTTCAGTAAATGGTGCTGGGAAAATTGGACAGCTATATACAGAAGAATGAAACTCTACCACTCTCTAACACATACACAAAGATAAACTCAAAATGGGTGAAAGACCTCAATGTGAGACAGGAATCCATCAAAATCCTAGAGGAGAACATAGGCAGTAACCTCTTTGACATTGGCCACAGCAACTTATTTCAAGACACATCTCCAAAGGCTAGTGAAACAAAAGCAAAAATGAACTTTTGGGACTTCATCAAGATAAAAAGCTTCTGCACAGCAAAGGAAACAGTCAACAAAACAAAGAGGCAACCAAAGGAATGGGAGAAGATATTTTCAAATGACACTACAGATAAAAGGCTGGTATCCAAGATCTATAAAGAACATTTCAAACTCAACACCCAAAAAACAAATAATCAAGTCGAAAAATGGGCAGAAGACATGAACAGACACTTCTCCAAAGAAGACATACAAATGGCTAATAGACACAAGAAAAAATGTTCATCATCATTAGGGAAATTCAAATCAAAACAACATTGATATACCACCTTACACCAGTTAGAATGGCAACAATTGATAAGGCAAGAAACAACAAATGTTGGAGAGGTTGTGGAGAAAGGGGAACCCTCTTACACTGTTGGTGGGAATGCAAGTTGGTACAGCCACTTTGGAAAACAGTGTGGATGTGCCTCAAAAAATTAAAAATAGAGCTACCCTATGACCCAGCAATTGCACTCCTGGGTATTTACCCCAAAGACACAGATGTAATGAAAAGAAGCATATGCACATGCACCATATGCACCCCAATGTTCACAGTAGCAATGTCTGCAATAACCAAACTGTGGAAAGAGCCGAGATGCCCTTCAACAGATGAGTGGATAAAGAAGATGTGGTCCATATAGACAATGGAAAATTACTCAGCCATCAGAAAGGATGAATACCCAACTTTTGCATCAACATGGATGGGACTGGAGGAGATTATGCTAAGTGAAATAAGC
>NW_022589713.1:23317573-23367130 GCF_004348235.1 Phoca vitulina
CCAATGTTCATAGCAGCAATGTCCGCAATAGCCAAACTGTGGAAAGAGCCGAGATGCCCTTCAACAGATGAATGGATAAAGAAGATGTCGTCCATATATACAATGGAATATTACTCAGCCATCAGAAAGGATGAATACCCAACTTTTACATCAACATGGATGGGACTGGAGGAGATTATGCTAAGTGAAATAAGTCAAGTGGAGAAAGTCAATTATCATATGGTTTCACTTATTTGTGGAACAGAAGGAATAGCATGGAGGACAGTAGGAGACGGAAGGGAAAAATGGGTGGAGAGGAATTGGAGGGAGAGATGAACCATGAGAGAGTATGGACTCTGAGAAACAAACAGGGTTTTAGAGGGGAGGGGGGAGGGGGGATGGGTTAGCCTGGTGATGGGTATTAAGGAGGGCACGTACTGCATGGAGCACTGGGTGTTATACGAAAACAATGGATCATGGATCACCACATCAAAAACCAATGATGTATTGTATGGTGACTAACATAACATAATAAAATTTAAAAAAAAAAAAATAAAGAGAAAGATCTGAGATACACAGAGGAGACAGCCAGGGGAAGATGGAAGCAAAGATTTGAGAGAAGTGTTTACAAGCCTAGGAATGTCAAGGATTACCGGCAACCACCAGAAGCTAAGAGAAAGAGGCAAGTGACAGATTCTCACTCAGATCCTCCAGAAGGAAGTAACCTTGAAGCCATCTTGATTTGGACTTCTGGCCTCCTGAACCATGAGAGAATACATTTCTGTTATTTAAAAAAATAAATAAATGAATAAAATGATTTGACTCCGCTGGTAATGAGGAAGAACATAATATGCATTCCTATTCAGATTGGGTTAAAATGTCTCAACAGGTCAAACAGTTCCTAACTTCCAACCTAGCTTTCTTGCCCAGAGAGTAAGTGTTACTGTCTTGGATAATACACCATTCTCTAGACCTGGAAAGCTTCTTTTAGTGCTTTGCACACTATATATTCCAGACCATGGAGGATAAATTTCAATACTGTCATTGGTGATGTCCCTTGAAAGTGGCAGGTACTCAACAGGAACTGATGAAGTTCTGTGTTCTGTATCATCCCAGTGATGGAGTCACTATTATACTACATGCCAGATAAGTTTTCAGACCCAACAGAGATGCAGGGCAAACAATTCTGTCAAGTCGAAGGGGAGTTTTTACCTTCCAAATCATTATCTATCTATTTACTTATTTCTTAATTCCTCTTGTCTAAGGAAAAAGAGGTTCTTTAAAGTTATCAGGTCTGACTACTATATCAAAGAACCCTGATTTTCGAAAGACAGATACTCCCATGGGTAAAGGGAAGAGTGAGGTTTCTTGGCCCAGCCACTCTAGAAATCTGGAGCAAGAAGCAAAGGAGGAAAATGTTCTTATTCAAATTAATATAAACCAATCACATTTACCTCAGTATAGATGACCTTAACAACTAACCTGTAATTTGAACATCTGAATCCTTCACTAAGGTAAAGCAGAAATTAGAGCCAAAAAAAAAAAGAAATTAGAGACAAATGTGAACATTGAAACAATAAGATAAAGGGGGTGCCTATAACCAGGAAATACACTGATGAAATGGAAATGAACTATCATGGAGTTGAGGACCAGAGGAACCTGAGGCAAACTGTCAATGCTGGCATGTTTTTGTCTGTTGGAAAGACAATGAGGGGTGTGTTTGGAAGCAAAGTGAAGATAATATGGGCAACCAGATAGATTACTCCTTGCCAGGCAGGTTCTAATACAGCTTAAGTAGAAATTTCCTTTGAAAAGCATAAACTCTGTCTGTAGTCCCATACTTGTAAAGGGAGATTCTCTTTTCATTAGATTTCTTTTTTTCCTATCTTCATTAGAATTCTCAGACAGGTCTCCCAATCTGAGGTATGTGGGAGGAAAAGTAGCTAGATAAGAGCAGTCCTCTATATGCTCTCCAATATGGTAGCAACTACTAGCCATATGTGGTCACTGAGTACTTGAAACATGTCTAGTGTCACTGAGGAATTGAATCTATTTATTTTAAATTTTATTTAACTTTAGATATAGACACTGATTCAGTTATTGAAAAGTGATATGAATATTTGGAGTAACTTGGTTATATGAATCTACTTTTTCAACTGTAATTTTAACGTAAATAAAGGTATTATCTGTAAAAATTTAGAGTCCAAATTGCTATGTACTGTAAGTGTAAAATGTACAGATTTCAAGACCTAATAGGAAAAACATGCATACTATCTCACTTATATTAATTACTGTTAAAATGATAAATTTTATATATATTAGGTTAAATATATTAAAATTAATTTCACCTGTTTCCTTTTACTAATTTAAGTGGCTACTAAGAAATTTAAAATTACATATAAGGCTCACATTTGAGGTTCACATTGTACTATTATGTGATAGCACTGCTCTAGATTCTAGAGAATCTAGATTATGTTTTTTTGTTTGTTTGTTTAAAGAACATTATAGCCAGTATATATTTCGGTTTCTTTGTCAAAATCATACAAGGGAAAGGTTATACCATCTGAAGAACCCAAAGATAGTTCTTCTAATTACACTCTCCCAATAAATTAAAATTTGGCATTTGGTTTACAAATTTGTCTCAGATAATTTGTGTCAATCAACCAGTATCTGATCAATTATAAAATAAAATTGACACTGAAGTTCCAGACTCAAGAAACTGACCTGGGGAGTGAACCATGAAACAGAATACACTGACTACTAAAAACCAGGTCCTGCAGCATCCTTTCTATTTCTGTATTACAAAAAGTCAAATATTTGAGAATAAATAGCACATTCTGTTAGTCTTCTTTTATATGACCCAAAAAGTAACCACATAAAAAGTAAAGTTACATATAAACCTAATATATATATATTCTAAAGAAGAAACTATTTTAAATAGCAACTGAACATGAACCAAATATATGGCAAATGATAATAAATATATATCCTTTATATGTACAAGTAAACCTTTAACAGGTAAAGAAAGTTCCTTTGAAGATTGTAGCCTAAAAGATAAAAACTCTTCACCCTAAGCCACTACTGACAAACTAAGGCTGTCATTATCAACATAGGCACCTCGGGATGTTATAAAAACCCCAGAAATTGTATTCAATGAGAGCAGCATCCATGCTCACACCATTCCTAGAGACAGGGATCAGCTATCACCTCCATTTTAAGAACTGGATAACTGATTAATCACAGAGAAGTTAAACAGCACATTCAATATTTGCTAAAAGCTGCTTATTTCTGCTTGGACCCTGAGCTGTCATTCTGGAAGCTGCTACCAGATGTGTAAGGTGCTTACTAATAGGGTAGTAAGCCCACCTTGGAGGGTCTCTTTTAAAGTTTTACACTAGAAGCACACAATTTGATCAAATGTGCTTCTTTTCCCTATAAAAATAGAACTTGATAAATACAGCAGCACAATTCATTAACAAATCTTTAATTACTACCTTTTTTATGAATTAAAATAAAGACAGTCTAGTATATTTACATAAATTAAAAATACCTACCTTTAAATTATCTTTTTCCACTAAATTCTACCCTTTTTTTATTTTTTTAAAAAATTTATTTATTTATTTGACAGAGAGACAGAGAGAGAGAGAGAGCGTGAGTACAGGCAGGGGGAGTGGCAAGCAGAGGGAGAGGGAAAAGCAGGCTCCCCGCAAAGCAGGGGGGGAGCCCAATGCAGGACTCGATCCCAGGACCCCAGGATCATGACCTGAGCTGAAGGCAGTCGCTTAACCAACTGAGCTACCCAGGAGCCCAAGTCTACCGTTTTAAACCTCCGTCTAACTTAAAACTGGGTTTATTCCAGACTCTAATTGGAATTCTCCCTGATTTAATTTGGATTGTAATTTTTCCAATAAGTCTCAGGTCTTCAGAATAGCATAAGAGCTCATCATGTAATTCTCCTGAGTTAATCTATTCTTTCTTCTCCCCCTGATTTTAGCTTAAGAAACCATTAATTTCATAGGGCATCTAGGGTCTCATTTGCTGGAGGCCTTCCTCCGTTCAGCGGATGCACTGTTCCTTGTATCTTTCCCACACCTTTACCCCTAGAGAACCTTGGGTTTTGCTCCTTCATCCCCATGCTTTACCTTTGCTGCACTGCCCACTCTGGGCTTCCATTTCCAAGCAGAAAGAACCATACATGCGGCCGTCTTGCTCTCTGCTCTGTGGTCTTGTTCCAATCAGGGAAACATTCCTATGGCAACCAACACGCACCACCATCTCACTCCCCCTTCCCTGAAAGTTCCTTATTTGCATGGCAGACGTTTGGCAAGGACACTGAATTACTTTCACTTGCCTAGCAACTACTAGTCTGTTCCAGCCCTTTTAAAGGGACTTAGCTTTTTTCTCTTTATTTATTAAAACATACTTGGGGGCTGGCTGGCTGCAGAAAGCACAGCTGCCAAGTCAGCCTCCCGGGGCACTGACCTGGAGCACACATAGCTCTTAAGCAAATTGGAGCCCTCTCCTGCCCCAAAGTAAAAAAACAATGTCCAGAGGCTAAAGACAATGGGCCAACAGTGGACAGCTCTTAAGGAGCTGTCTTTAGGCCAATTCCAGGGAAAATTCCACTTTCAGAGAACCTCAAATCTTCCTCATCCTCAGCTATAAGAAGAGTCAAATTATTGGTATATTAGCCTTCATTCATAAAACCAGGTTTATCCATCCGGTATGTTGTGCTTTTAGGACCCTCCTATTGATTTATTTAGTAGGCTTTGTAACCAGATATTTTAACTTATATATTGTACTTTATTCGTTTAGGTAATTTTGGTATCAGGAACCAACATGGTCCCAAATGACTGATACTGCTATTCACATTTCCCCCCCTCAGTGAATCCTAAGAAACACTCAAAATGCCTATAATATAATTTGGGCCCTTAAGTGAAATACTTTCTCTGAAAACCCACTTAAGTGGAGGAGCTTGAACAATGAATAAACCAAGTTTCTCCAGCCCTTGGGCTGTTCTGCTGGTAGGATCTCATGCTTGCCTGGTACCCTTTCAGAACAGAGCCCAATAGCAGACACTAGCTCCTAAAAGCACCTGATGAGGTAATCAAGCCAGGTTCTGGAGAAAAACAAAAGCTATTGCCTTCCACAGGAAAGGAAGGCCACTGATGCAGAAGTGAAGAGTTGCCAATTTAAGCCAGCAATACCAAAAGTCAACACTGGTGGACACGGTCCATCTTTTATGAGATAACTTCCTTCTGCTAGCAGGGAACAAAAGACTCACTTTTTTATGCTTTTAATCTTTAATTTCCTCTAAAAAGAGGTTTCTTACTCACTTCCATGACTCCAGAAGGACAATTTTTGATCCCCAGAACCTATTTCGATGATGGCACACAGTAAGTGTTCAGTAAGCATTTACCGAAATCAACCATAGACACAGAAGTAACTAAAAATTTAAATTAAAATAATTATTTTAACCTATCATACCTGTGAACTATAATTTTTGTCATATTCAATGCTGACAAAGATGTGGAGAAAATGACATTCTTATACATTGTTGGTGGAAGTATAAATTGGTGCAGTAATTTTGGAGGACAATTTGGCACTTTTTAGTGACACTAAAAATGCACACACTTTCACTAGTAATTCCCCTGCTTTGACTGTATCCTAAAAATATATTTACTGAAAAAATGTAAAAAGATATGTTGAAAGATGTTTATTACAGCATAGTTTGCAACAAGATAAATCAGGTAACAACCAAAATGTTGATACACAGAAGTTAAATTATGGCATGCCAACACAATGAAGTGCTATATAGATATTAAAAAGAGGTAGATCTATATGTACTGATGTAAACATATATCCAAGATATATTGCTAAGGGAAGTATACCACATGACAAAACCCATGTTTCCATAAATAAGTACAGATGTGTATTATGTGTACATATGCATATATACATGTATTATGTGAGTGATTGTAGATGAAAGGAACATTAGATCATTACTAGAGGGACCTGTAGAAACTTCACAGTGGCTATCTTAAAGAATGATATTTAGGAATCAAAGAACAGGGAGAAAGATTTATTTTCACCTAATAGCTTTTAAAAATGTTGACTAGTTTGGAAAAGTAAGTCTTGTTCATACTTTAGAAACATGTTCATAATTGGGGCACCTGGGTGACTCAGTAGGTTAAGCATCTGACTCTTCATTTTGGCTCAGATCATGATCTCAGGGTTGTGAGATTGAGCCCCATGTCAGCCTCCATGCTCACCACCATCTCTGCTTGAGATTCTTTCTCTCCCTCTTGCCCTACTCAAGCACGTGCTCTTTCTCTCAATAAATAAAATCTTTTAAAAAAGCATGATAATTGCTTTCATATTAACTTTTCAAAAAAAAATAAACTAGTAGGTTATTTTTACCTTTCAGTTCTATTTGGTAACTAACACAGGAGTCTCTAAAACCATCCACAGCTCCTGAAAGCAAGCAACTGCAGATGTGGAAGCAACAATTCACAAATTACATACAAAGCTTCAACATTTAATGTGTTGGACATGGTAAATGTATCAAAACTATACTAAAATTAAGAAATCATAATTGAGCTATGTAAATTAAGATTTAAAAATTGTGAAAACACATAATAACACAATAAAATCAGCCGGTGCTCTTCCTAATGCATGGGAGTCTCTTTTTGTGGGGAGAGGGGTGAGTTTACAGGAAGCAGAGAAATAACTCCTACTATAAAATTAGAAATCATAAGCCTTAGAATCCCTGTACATATAAAAATTAAGAACCAACAAATGGGACCAAGAACTTTAAATGATGCTTAATCAAATAAAGAGATGGGGGGGAGTGGCGCCTGGGTGGCTCAGTTGGTTAAGCATCCAACTCTTGATTTCAGCTCAGGTCATGATCTCAGGGTCCTAAGATTGAGTCCTGCATCAAACTCCATGCTGGGCATGGAGCCTGCTTAAGATTCTCTCTCTCTCTTTCCCTCTGCCCCTCTCCACCCCTAAATAAATAAATAAATAAATAAATAAATAAATTAACAGACAGACAGACAGACAGACAAAAAGCTGTTAATGTGTTTTTTGAGGGGGATTACTTAAAAACCAGAGAAAGACAGCTGAAAAGAAATATCCCTTAGTCACTGTCAACTCAGTAACAAGAAGATGGAAACCATGATATAAAATTAATTTTTTTCAACTTCCAGTGGTTAGAAAGAACACTCTGTTTTAAAAAATAAAGCATTAAAGTTCATTTCCACATTATCCTCAGCCTCCTAAATATTCCTACTCTTTTCTTACAAATTCAAGAGAAAAAAAATTTCCCCTGGTTCTCATTATAAAACCCCAGAATGCTCCTGATATTGCCATTTTAACTGTCTATTGTTCTCCTAACTCCAGGAAATCTCTGAAAGCCAGACATAATGACTGTTGTGACAGTTTTCAGTAACAAGAAGTGAAGTTTCCTGTCAAAAGAAGTGCTCTCACCATTTTCATTATGTAAAACAAGATGCTTCTACAGGCACATTCATAGACAGAGCTTCTCTGAGACCCTGAAAATCTACTATCAAGGATGAAAGAATGAATCAAAATGACAGATAAATTTGTGGGAGTTTTTCCCTTTTAGCTATAGCAAACTCTCATTTATTTCCCAATTAGTACTGATTCTTTGGTCAGAGAACTGGCCTTTTACTCCAGAGCTGTTAAGGGCAGATTCCAGATATTAATCCAACAAAGGGGCAAAAAAAGATGGTGCTTGGTGCTTATTTGAAATACTCTAGATCCTAGACTAAATGGAGTGGATATGAAACATGCTACATTATAATGCTCTTCCAGGAACTATTTAAAGTCACCAAGATTCTAAATCTCCCATTAAAACTGAGAGACCCACATCTTCAGGAGAGATCTACTGGTCAGATGAGCAGAAAGAAGACCCTCCTGAAGGAAGGGTCTTGGACCAGGATTTAGAGGCCCTGAGTCCAAGTTCTATAGTCCTTAACCTGGAAAGACTTCAAGTTCTTTTTTTAAAGATTTTATTTATTTGACAGAGAGAGACACAGCTAAAGAAGGAACACAAGCAGGGGGAGTGGGAAAGGGAGAAGCAGGCTTCCTGCTGAGCAGGAGCCCGATGCGGGGCTTGATCCCAGGCCCTGGGATCATGACCTGAGCTGAAGGCAGACGCTTAACGACTGAACCACCCAGGCACCCCTGGACTTCAAGTTCTATTACAAAGCTGTAATCATTAAGACGATATGGTAATGGCACAAAAACAGATACACAGATCAATGGAACAGAATAGAGACCCCAGAAATGGACCCTCAACTCTATGGTCAACTAATCTTTGACAAAGCAGGAAAGAATATTCAATGGAAAAGACAGTCTCTTCAACAAATGGTATTGGGAAAATTGGACAGCCACATGCAAAAGGATGAAACTGGACCATTTCTTTACACCATACACAAAAACAGACTCAAAATGGATGAAAGACCTAAATATGAGACAGGAATCCATCAAAATCCTAGAGGAGAACACAGGCAATAACCTCTTCGACCTCGGCCACATTAACTTCTTACTAGATATATCTCCAAAGGCAAGGGAAACAAAGGCAAAAATGAACTATTGGGACTTCATCAAGGTACAAAGCTTTTGCACAGCAAAGGAAACAGTCGACAAAACCAAAAGACAACTGACAGAATGGGAGAAGATATTTGCAAATGACATATCACATAAGGGGCTAGTATCCAAGATCTGTAAAGAACTTATCAAACTCAACACCCAAAAAACAAATAAATCAGTCAAGAAATGGGCAGAAGACACGAACAGACATTTCTCCAAAGAAGACATCCAAATGGCCAAGAGACACATGAAAAAATGCTCCACATCACTCAGCATTAGGGAAATACAAATCAAAACCACAATCAGATACCACCTCACACCAGTCGGAATGGCTAAAATTAACAAGTCAGGAAATGACAGATGGTGAGGATGCGGAGAAAGGGGAACCCTCTTACACTATTGGTGGGAATGCAAGCTGGTACAGCCACTCTGGAAAACAGTATGGAGATTCCTCAAAAAGTTGAAAATAGAGCTAACCCTACAACCTAGCAATTACACTACTGGGTATTTACCTCAAAGATACAAATGTAATGATCCAAAGGGGTACCTGCACCCCAATGTTTATAGCAGCAATGTCTACAATAGCCAAACTACGGAAAGAGCCCAGATGTCCATCGACAGATAAATGGATAAAGATGTGGTATATATATACAATGGAATATTACTCAGCCATCAGAAAGGATGAAATCTTACCATTTACATCGACGTGGATGGAACTGGAGGGTATTATGCTAAGCAAAACCAGTCAGTCAGAGAAAAACAATTATCATATGGTTTTACTCATATGAGGAATATAAGAAACAAAACAGGATCATAAGGGAAGGGAGGGAAAACTGAATGAGAAAAAATCAGAGAGGGAGAAAAACCATGAGAGACTCTTAACTATGGAAAGAAACTGAGGGTTGCCTGAGGCGAAGTGGGTGGGGAGATGGGGTAACTGGGTGATGGGAATTAAGGAGGGCACGGGATGTGATGAGCACTGGGTGTTATATGCAAATGATGAATTACCAAACTCTAGATCTGAAACTAATGATATACTATATGTTGGCTAATTGAAATTAAAAAAAAAAAAGAAAAAGAAAAAGAAAAAAAAAAAGTCTTGCTCAAATAATGTAACTATACCAGATAGTATCCAAGGAATTTAAGGGCATGTAATTAATTACAATAATACCTTACAACAAATTCATACTGACAGAAGGAAGATATGGGTAACAATATTGAATGATGAATGAATCTTAAAGAAGTAAAGTTTTATTACAGTAATTCAAATTAAGTGCTAATAGAATATTACCAAGTGGATATCCTCAAAGGACTACTTTAATGACTAGAATCCCACATAATCAGTACATAGGATGCAAACAAATGAAAGGCATTTGAGAACCGTCCTTTCTCTCAAGCAGGTTGATGTTTCTTAGAAAACTTATTTACACTATTCATTTGTTCTGTGGGTCCTTTCTACATAGATAAAACAAAGTAAACTTGGTATTTACTCTGAAGAAATTATTAAGGACCATGAATTAATGGGGCTACAAATGTATGGCATTGCCAAAGAGAGATCTAGGGCTCGGTCAGATGGCTGCTGCCAACTACATGTGAATTTATTTTTAAACGAGCGTTTACTCCACTGTTCATGCACATTATCACGAGAGGTTCATCTTTACATACAAAGCAGAAAATAAGTGGTGAATGAAATCAGTGTACTGAATGGAACAGGAGAGTGGATGGAGAAGAGTACATCCTATTGTCCCCTTCCTTTTCTATTTTTTCTTTCTCCTCTTATCCAGTATTCTGGGATACACTCTAAGAGCTTTTTTCAAACTGAGGAGTCTGAAGAAGATGCATCTGACAACCTGGACTCCAGGAAAGTACACATGCAAACACTTTCTAGTCTGTGTAGGATCATCAGAGCTTGGTGGATGGAGCTAACACATTTCCAAAGCACTCCAGAAGCTGCAAAGAATGATCAATGTTACTCATCTGATGCAACCACCTGTGAGACAAGGAAGGCAGGCATCTTTATATTGACGTAGTCAAGGCCACACTGTCAGAAAATGATAGGGCCTAGCATTCAGTCCAGTCCTCCCACTTGGTCTGCAGCGATATATCCCCATGCCCCACTGCCTCAGAAAATAACAAAGCTTATGTACACACCCCCATGGTAAACTGACAAACCCTGGCATCCGATCTATCATATCTGTGGGAAGCAGAGACTTGAGTGGAAAGAGGTGATTCATAGCCCTTGGCCTCACTGTGATTTCACAAAGGACTTACTGGTTCTGGAACAGCTACTTTTCAGATGTTAAGTACAGTTGAATCTGCATCTGCTCCTCTACTAGTAAAAAACAGGGTTTGGGGGCAACGTCTAAAGCAAATTACTTATTATTCTGAATTTTTCTTAGTATATTTGAGATGTACAATGGAGGCAGGAGTGGTTAGTCTTATAAGGGTAAATGAGAGGCAACTGGAAAATTATTTTGCAAACACAGAACTTAATATAAATGCTTGATTAAATTATCTCCCAAACTTTGGGTGTTCTCTTTCACTTCTTTTTTGAAAGAATGATTCCATGTAAAGGCTCATGGCACTCTACAAATATAAGCAATATATTAACATGGGGGACATTATTTTTTCATGAGAGATGTAGGAAAAATCTGATATAATATCAGTTTAGGTTTGGGGAAATCTCAGGATTAAAAAGTCTTAAGATAGTCTCAGGATATTGAGTGACTCCCTCACCTGGATGGGCATCAGAATCCCAAAGAACAGCGTACACTCAGCTGGGTGTTAGAACCACTGATCAATCAACCTCCAGAGACAAGACAACCTGGTGAGAGTATCCAGTAGTCTGTTAAATTCATGCTTCTTCCTCCCCCAGAAAAGCTTAAAAATAAATCCTAAAGAAGGGTAGTTTTTAAAATAGCTACCCTCTCCTGGCCACCTGGGGAGCTTCTGTGGGTTGGAGAATTGCAAACTTTACAGTTACTGATTACTCTAACAGCAGCTGTAACTGTTCAAGAGGAAAAGTAGCCAGCAACACCGATTTCAAGGACTACATTTTGAGAACTGCAAAAATTTGTCAAACTCCTCATGCCTGTGATTTTTTCCAAACCTAGTGCATCAATCCAATTCCACAAATCTTCATTTAACATTTATTATGTACAAGGCATTGGTGCCTTACTCATTGGATTCAGAGTAAAACGTGACAGCTCAGCCACAAGCAAACAAATAGATCTAGATAAACACACACACCACAGCAAATGCAGTACAAATGAACCTGTTGCAAATCGTTAGGAAGGACCTGTGAGGTCAGCAGTGATTACCATGGCAACTATAGCCAATGGCATTCTGTCTAGCTCCTAGTGCAATGATTTGAGATCTGAGTTGGCTTTTGAAGCAGGCCTAGATAGACATGCTGTTTTCCATTGGGAAGTTCTGCTTTTGTCTCTGGCAGAAAGGAATGCATTCTTTATTAAAGGTTGTTCACTGTCCCGATACAAAACAGAGAACAAAGGTTCAGAACTCTTATTCACTAATTTACTGGGTTTTGATAATCATCAGAAACTGTTTATCTCTAGCCTATTAAAAATCATTTGGTCACTCAAATGGGATGGCTCCCTGGATCAAGTTTCAACCTTACTTGTTCCATTTGGGACCAACACTCATTTGATGCCGTGATCTATTCTTACAGTAAACTATCAGCCTGTGAAAAGGTCTGAACATACTTAATCCCCAGCATATCCAGCCAAAATGACTATTTGAATTAAATGCAAATAAATCAAAGTACAAATATATTTTCCTTTGAATGCATTAGTATCTTATAGTTGAAACTAAGAGTGTTTAGCAAAATATGTTTTGGGTCATGCCAAACTAAATTCAGTTTACAATTTGACTAAATTTGATAATATGGTATTCATCCTGAAGGGAGAGTGTCTTAGAAGGCATCTTACAGATAACTTAGTACATCCTCATAATAGCCAAGATACTAAAAAAAAACAAAAAAAAACAAAAAATAATAAAAGTACATGGAGAATGACCCCATTTCATTTGTGTAAATAAATGTGTGTATGTACGAAAAAGACTAACTACCTAGCAATAAATTTAATGAAAGAAGTGGAAGACCTATCCTATGAAAACTCTAAGACATTGACGAAAGAAATTAAAGATGACAGAAAAAAATGGAAACATCTAGCATGTTTATGGATAAGAATATCATTAAAATGTCCATAGTACCCAGAGCAAGCTACAGATTCAATAGCCTTTTTCAAAGAAATAGAATAATCCTAAAATTTGTATGTGGTTCCTTACAAATACCTTGAATAGCCAAATCCACCTTAAGAAGAACAAAGCTGGAGGTATCACAATCTCAGATTTGAAGATACACTACAAAGCTATAGTAATCAAAACATTATGTTAACTGGCACAAAAATAGACACATAAATCAATGGAAGCTGGTGAAGAGCTAGGTCAGTTAATTAATATGATCAAGTAGAGAGCTAATCCAAGATGGTGAAGGAGTAGGAGACCTCAGTTTCATCTGGTCCCAGGAATTCAGCTAGACAGCTATCAAATCATTCTGAACACCTGCAAACTCAACTGGAGATCTAAGAAAAGAACAGCTGCAACTCGACAAATAGAAAAGTGACCACTTTCTGCAAGTTAGGAGGTATGGAGAAGTGAATCCGAGGCAATATATGGAAAGACAGACCACGGGGGGAGGGAGCCTCTGCAAGCCGGCTACTGGAAAGTGATATAGCAGTGGAGCACAAAATCAGAACTTTCAGAAGTCTGCTCCCATGAGGGACATCCCTGCCTGAAAGATGCTCAAGTGACAAAGTGGGGTGGAATCCTAGGTGGGACAGTCTGGTCTCAGGATCCCCAGGGTCCCAGAAAGACCAGGGGTGCTTGAGCACTGCAGAGTACCCAGGCGTTGGAGCAGGGAAGCCAGCTGCAATCAGCAAGCCCAGGAGTGGGCTTTCAGCTCGGTGTTGCTGTACACCATGAACCACACCATGGTTGGGTAACCTCCATCTGAGCAGGGGCCTGGCAAGTGGCAGAACTGCAGAGAAAACCTCCCACCCCACCTGAGCAGGTATGTGCCTCAGAAGGATGCAGGGTTCGGAGACTCCAAAAGGGGTTGTGTACTGAGTTAGAAACACTCAGTCACAGGCTGGGTGAGCACAGAGTGCCTATGGAGACCAGGGAGACAGGAGTGATTGACTGATTTTCTCTGAGGGTGCACTGAGGAGTGGAGTCCTGAGCTTTTGCTCTGAAGGTGGAGACTGGCAGGCTGCCATTTTCATCATCATCCCCTAAAGCAGCATGGAAAGCCTTCAGGGAACAAAACCCACATAGAGCAATCCGGAGCACCTTACTTATCCTGGAGAGGCATAAACTACCAAAACTAAAACAGGAAGAAATAGAAAACCTGAACAGACCCATAACCAGCAAGGAAATTGAAGTAGTAATAAAAAATCTCCCAAGAGCTCAGGGCCAGACGGTTTCCCACGGGAATTCTACCAAACATTTAAAGAAGAACTACTACCCATTCTTCTGAAACTGTTCCAAAAAATATAAATGGAAGGGGAACTTCCAAACTTGTTCTATGAGGCCAGCGTTACCTTGATCCCAAAACTGGACAAAGACATCACCAAAGGAAGAATTACAGACCAATATCCCTGATGAACTTGGATGCAAAATTTCTCACCAAAATACTAGCCAATAGGATCCAACAGTACATTAAAAGGATTATTCACCGCGACCAAGTGGGATTTATTCCTGGGCTGCAAGGATGGTTCAACATCCTCAAAATCAATCAATGTGATACACTACATAAATAAAAGAAAGGACAAGAACCATATGATCCTCTCAATTGATGCAGAAAAAGCATTTGACAAAGTACAGCATCTTTTCTTGATTAAAACTCTTCACAGCGTAGAGATCGAGGGACCAAACCGCAATATCATAAAAGCTATATACAAAAGACCACAGTGAATATCATTCTCAATGGGGGAAAAACTAAGAGCTTTTTCCCTAAGGTCAGGAACACGGCAGGGATGTCCACTATCACCACTGCTGTTCAACAGAGTACTAGAAGTCCTAGCCTCAGCATTAAGTCAAGATAAATAAAATGCCTCCGAATCAGCAAAGAAGAAGTCAAACTCTCACTCTCCACAGATGACATGATACTCCATGTGGAAAACCCAAAAGACTCCACCCCAAAATTGCTAGAACTCATACAGGAATTCAGCAAAGTGGCAGGATATAAAATCAATGCGCAGAAATCAGTGGCATTTCTATACATTAATGAGACAGAAGGGGGAGAAATTAAAAAGTTGATCCCATTGACAACTGCACCCAAAACCATAGGAATCCTAGGAATCAACCTAACCAAAGAGGCAAAGGATCTGTACTCAGAAAACTATAGAATACTCATGAAAGAAATTGAGGAAGACACAAAGAAATGGAAAAACGTTCTATGCTCATGGATTGGGAGAACAAATATTGTTAAAATGTCTATGCCTAGAGCAATCTACACATTTAATGCAATCCCTATCAAAATACCATCCTCTTTTTTTCACAGTGCTGGAACAAATAATCCTAAACTTTGTATGGAACCAGAAAAGACCCCGAGTAACCAAAGGAACATTGAAAAAGAAAACCAGGGGCGCCTGGGTGGCTCAGAGGGTTAAGCATCTGCCTTCGGCTCAGGTCATGATCTCCAGGTCCTGGGATCGAGCCCCATGTTGGGCTCCCCGCTCAGTGGAGAGTCTGCTTCTCCCTCTCCCTCTCCTCCTGCTTATGTTCTCTCTCTCTCTGTATCTCTCTGTCTCAAATGAATAAATAATAATCTTAAAAAAAAAAAAAAAAAAAGAAAAAGAAAACCAAAGCTGGTGGCATCACAATCCTGGACTTCAAGTTCTATTACAAAGCTGTAATCATCAAGATGATATGGTACTGGCACAAAAACAGATACACAGATCAATGGAACAGAATAGAGACCCCAGAAATGGACCCTCAACTCTATGGTCAACTAATCTTTGACAAAGCAGGAAAGAACATCCAATGGAAAAAAGACAGTCTCTTCAACAAATGGTATTGGGAAAATTGGACAGCCACATGCAAAAGGATGAAACTGGACCATTTCTTTACACCATACACAAAAACAGACTCAAAATGGATGAAAGACCTAAATGTGAGACAGGAATCCATCAAAATCCTAGAGGAGAACACAGGCAATAACCTCTTCGACCTCGGCCACATTAACTTCTTACTAGATACATCTCCAAAGGCAAGGGAAACAAAGGCAAAAATGAACTATTGGGACTTCATCAAGGTACAAAGCTTTTGCACAGCAAAGGAAACAGTCGACAAAACCAAAAGACAACTGACAGAATGGGAGAAGATATTTGCAAATGACATATCACATAAGGGGCTAGTATCCAAGATCTGTAAAGAACTTATCAAACTCAACACCCAAAAAACAAATAAATCAGTCAAGAAATGGGCAGAAGACACGAACAGACATTTCTCCAAAGAAGACATCCAAATGGCCAAGAGACACATGAAAAAATGCTCCACATCACTCAGCATTAGGGAAATACAAATCAAAACCACAATCAGATACCACCTCACACCAGTCGGAATGGCAAAATTAACAAGTCAGGAAATGACAGATGTTGGTGAGGATGTGGAGAAAGGGGAACCCTCTTACACTATTGGTGGGAATCCAAGCTGGTGCATCCACTCTGGAAAATAGTATGGAGGTTCCTCAAAAGGTTGAAAATAGAGCTACCCTACAACCCAGCAATTACACTAGTAGGTATTTACCCCAAAGACACAAATGTAGTGATCCGAAGGGGCACCTGCACCCCAGTGTTTATAGCAGCAATGTCCATGATAGCCAAACTATGGAAAGAGCCCAGATGTCCATCAACAAATAGATAAACAAGATGTGTGTAAAACACACATGATGAAATACTACTCAGCCAAAAACAAAAAATGAAATCTTGCCATTTGCCATGATGTGGATGGAACTAGAGGGTATTATGCCAAGTGAAATAAGTCAATCAGAGAAAGACAATTATCATATGATCTCACTCATATTTGACTTTAAGAATCATAACAGAAGAGCATAGGGGAAGAAAGGAAAAAATAAAACAAGATGAAATCAGAGAGGGAGACAAACCATGAGAGACTCTTAATCAAAGGAAACAAACTGAGGGTTGCTGGAGGGGAGGATACGGGGATGGGGTAACTGGGTGATTGACATTAAGGAGGTCACGTGATGTAATGAGCACTGGGTATTATATAAGACTGATGAATCACTGACCTCTACTTCTGAAACTAAAATTTAAAAAAAGTAAGTCAAAAAAAAAAAATAAGTAACAAAGGAGGGGTAGGGTAGGAGAAAAAAAAAGAACTAAGGCAGAGTTTAGGATTTACTCCTTTTTTGTTTTTTAGAAGTATTGTCTACTTCTAAATCTATTTTGAGTCAATATGCACAAATTGTACATACATATGTATATACACATTCATATATATTTATATATTATTCAAAGACATAATTAATTTTATTAATAAACAATTTAAGGTACTAGCTAGATTCCATGTGCATCAATTTCAATTCTACAAGGATCTAGCACAGATATACTGTCACAATTAATGGCATGTCAAATTGCTGGAAGAAAGGTATTGATGTTCAATAATAAAGCAATCTGATTCTCAGAAGGCCAGATAGTTTAAACATCTTTCAAAAAATGTCATTTATCTAAGATGACATTCAAAATGTTCTCATATTTCAAACAGAAATGGTGGAACTATCAAAGTAAGTATATTTATCTTTGTGGCTGTGTTTTATGGAGCAAGAAAAATCCAGAATAAAGGTGAATATTCAAGTCTATCATTCAAATCTTTGGCTACTTGCTGCTAAATATTCAGAAACATTTGATTTGCTTCTATATGGTGATACAATAGTGTGATATTAATAATTTCCATCCAGATGTTGTGGTATCATTTGATACAATCTTATTGTAGCAAGCTGACTTCTAAGATAGTCCCCAGTGACTCCTGATTCCTGGGATGTGTATGTGTAGTTCTCTCTAACTGTGGGCTGAGTTAGTCATTCTATTTTAACCAATATAGTATGACAAAGATAATGAGGTATCACTCCTGTGATTAGGTTACAAAGGATTGTGACTTCTGTTTTTCTAGCATACTCTCCCTTTGTTTCTGGCTTTGATGAAGCAATTGGCCATGTTGAAGAAGCCCATGTGGCAAGGAACTGTTCATGAGCCACTGGCCAGTGTGGAACTAAGCCTCTCAACCCAAGGACCCTCAAGTAACTGAACTAACCAACAGCCACATGTGTGAATATGAAAGCAGATTATTCCCCAGAACCTTCAGATGACTGTAGTCTTGTGAAAGACTCTGAAGTAGAATTCCTAGCTTAGCTGGGCCTATATTCATGACCCACAAAGACTGGGAGATAATATGTTTGTTTTCGTTGTTTTATTGTGATAAAATACATATAATGTTTATTGTTTTAATCATCCACAAGTGTACAGTTGAGTAGCATTATATACATTCACAATGTTGTGCAACCATCACCATTATTTATACCCCGAACTTTTTTCATTGTCCTTCAAAAGACTTTATGCCCATTAAACACAAATATCCAGGGAAAAAAATAATAATGATCAAGTAATTTATGACAAAGGAGGCAAGAATATACAATAGGGAAAGGACAGTCTTTTCAAGAAATGGTGTTGGAAAAAATGGACAGCTATAAGCAAAATAATGAAACTGGACCACTTTCTTACACAACACAAAAATAAACTCAAAATGAATTAAAGACCTAAATGTGAGACCTGAAACTATAAAACTTCTAAAAGAAAACATAGGCAGTAATCTCTTGAACATCAGCCTTAGCAGCGTATTTGTGGATAGGTCTCCTCAGGAAAGGGAAACAAAAGCAAAAATAAGGTATTGTGACAATACTAAAATAATAAGCCTTTGCAGAGTGAAGGAAATCATCAATAAAACAAAAAGGCAACCTACTGAATAGGAGAAGATATTTGCAAATGATATATCCAATAAGGACTTAATATCCAAAATATATAAAGAACTTATACAACTCAATGTCAAATGACCAAACAATCCAATTAAAAAATGGGCAAAGGACCTGAATAGACATTTTTCCAAAGAAGACATGCTATTGGCCAACAGACACATGAAAAGAAACTCAGCATCACTAATTATCAGGGAATGCAAATCAAAACCACAATGAGATATCACCTCACACTAGTCAGAATGGCTAATATTGAAAAGACAAGAAATAACAACAGTTGGCAAGCATGTGGAGAAAAGGGAACCCTTATGCACCATTGGTGGAAATGTAAATTGGTGCAGCCACTAGGGAAAACAGTATGGAGGTTCCTAAAAAAACTAAAAATATAAATATTATATGACCCAGTAATTCCATCATTGGGTACTTATCGAAAGAAAATAAAAACACTAATTCAGAAAGATATATACAACCTTATGCTTATTGCACTATTATTTACAAAAGCCAAGCTATGGAAGCAACCCAAGTGTCAACCCATGAATAAATGAATGGATAAAGATGATGTGGTGTATACATACAATGGAATATTACTTGGCCATAAAAAAGAATGAAATCTTGTCATTCATGACAACACAGATGGACCTAAAGGGTATAATGCTAGGTGAAACAGTCAGACAGAGAAAGATAAATACCATTTGATTCCACTTACATGCAGAATAAAAAAACAAAGGAATGAATAAACAGACTCTTAAATACAGACAACTGGTGGTTGCCAGAGAGGAGGGGATTAGGGGGATAGACAAAAAAGATGAAGAGGATTAAGAGGCACAAATTTCTAGTTTTAAAATAAATAAGTTACAGAGATGAAAAGTACAGCATTGGGAATATAGTCAATAAGATGGTAATAACATATGGTGACAGATGATGACTTTATTATGGGGAGCACTGAGTAATGTACAGAACTGTTGAATCAATATGTTGTACACCTGAAACTAATAACATTGCACATCAATTATTAAAAATTAAAAATTATAAAAATTTGTGTATATATACATATACATATATACAGATGCATACACGGACACACACATGTATAAAATACTATAAGAATGTATACTGAAGTTTTAACACCTATCTGCAAACATTAGGATTACGGGTATTTTCTTGTTTTGTTCTGACATTTTCTAATTTTTTTTCTCTTCAGGGGGTTGATTAATCATTGTCCCACTTTTAATCTCCATTTCTCCCCTTCATCCTTCATATAATCTTCATATAACCGTTCTGACAAATTTAACAGGTTATCTCTTTTGCATGTGCTCTTACAAAATGATTATCACTTTGTGGGCATGTATTTTCAACTGGGGAAATGTTCTGTACTGTATCTCATTTTTCTTACCTTTTTCACTTGGTACTATGCCCTTAAAATCCATCCATGTTGGTAACTGTGCATCTAATCAATTGCCTCTAACAGCTAATTCCTTTATGTTCACTCACTAACTTTGAAGTAACCACTTTCCTAGTGAAGGACACCCAGATTACCTCCAACTCCCTCTTACAGGACCACAATAATTTGCACGAAGATCTTCGTATATCCTATGGTGTGTTTTACACACACACACACACAAACACACACACACATATGCACACAAACACACTAAAATGTGTGTATACACAAAACAAAGGTATTTTCATACATCTCCAAGAGTGTAACTGTTGGGTCACGGAGGTTTGAGTAGCCATAGTTTGAACAAGTGGTGCCAAATGGCTCTCCAAAATGGTAGCATCAGTCTATATTAGCAATGCATGAATGTCCCCACAGCCCCAGAAACACCTGGCATAACTGAGCTCTCTAAATGCTATACACATCATTATTGACTTAATTTTCATTTTTCTCCTTACTAGTGATTTGGAGTATCTTTTCCAATGCTTGATGGCGTTTTGAGTTTCTTCTTCTTAAACTGCCTTTTCAAATCCTTTGCCCAAATTTTCTACAAACAACATGTATTGCTTTAAAAATAATCTCTCACCCCCAGTGAAATCAGTTGAGCAAAACAGACAAGAGAGGCAGCAAGAAAAACCCACACATGAGAACAGATGGCAGTTAATCCATCTTCTGAAAATGGCAGTGACTGGAGTCAACAGTGAATTTGAGTATTACACAGTGACAATAGCAGGGACAGCAATAGCTAATAATGCTATGTGAAAAAATCTGCTATGGTCCCTGGCTCATAGCTGTTCATTAAATACAACTTCCCTCCCCTATTTTCATAGATCATCACAACAAATCTGTAAGAAAGGAAAACAGTATGTGTATTATTTTTATGCCCCTTTAATAGATAACAAATCTGCCTGAAGGGATGCCCTGACTTGTCTGATTAAGTGAGGAAGGCATGACCAAGGCAGGTGCTTCCACCTCCTCCCTTCGTTTCTACTCGGAGTGTAAGCTTGGAAGCAGACATTCTCAATTTATCTCCCAGCTCCTCAACTTTGTTAACTGTGTGACATTAGGAACGTAAAGCTACCTCTCTGAACCTCAGTTTCCCTACCATAAATGGACTAATAATGATGGCATTTTCCTCATTGGGTTGTATTGATTCTCTTTAAGTTCTCTTTAAGATTCTCCTTAAGTCATGCAGAATAGTGACTAGTGCCTATTAAGTGTTCAGTGAAGTGTCAGCTACTGTTGTTATTCAGCTCATTCTTGGGGGTATGGAGATTGTACTAAATTAATACTACACAGTTTTTCATGAACACCCTCCAATTAAATGGCTTTTACAATTCATTTTGAAAGGTTGAAGGTCACATAAATAGCATATTAACACTCTGTATCTTAAATATTGTATTTCATTCTCAACATTTTTAATACATATTCCCAGCTTGGTTTAAAAAAAAATATGTGTCTATGTGTGTGTTTACACATACACAATACATATATACATACATACATATATACATATACACACACATACATATATACATACTACACACAAATACGTATATACATACACACACACATTTATATATATCTTGAGAAGTTAAACATTCTTTCCTGAAATTTTCTTCATTGCTTTTTCCCAGGTCTTTGCATCTCCAGTAATATATCTGAGAATTTCACTGACTGGATACAACTGTTGGAAAATGGGTGTCCATATAAAGTAGGCTAGCACTTTTGTCTTCCTTATACCAATATTCTTATTCATATTTCTATCCATGGAAGCAAGAGAGGATATCAACTAAAGAAATAAAATAACTGGTAGTAACCATGGCCTGTATACAAGTATTCCTCCCTCATTTTTCTCAGCTTTAAAAAAATAAAATGGATGCAGCAGGCAGAGGAATCAAATCAAGCAGGTGTGACAAATGCTGGGGTTAAGGGGAGGAGCAGCAACAAAATGGGGGCTGTCTGGAATCTTAACTGGTCAGAAATTACTGAACTACAAAAATCAATGCATGGTGTAAACAGCTAGAAACCCTAGTGTTTAAGTCCTAGTGTTTAAGTCCTAGTGTTTAATTTCCTGGCTAGTCATGCTGCTTCTGTAGCCTTCATTCCTTACTGTAAGATGGTCCACTCTCCCCACGTTTCATTCCAACCCTAAATTCTAGGACCTCATAGTTTATTACTAACATCAAGATTTAAAAAATTTCCTACATGTTTCTATGGATACTACCTATCCCAGCAATTATATTAGTGATGCAATGTTTCTCTCTCTGTGTTTCAAACACAGCAGAATCCAGCTGCCATATCTAATTAGAAGACGGGGTTTTAATCTGTGCTCCAAGGACATCATTTTTTAAAAGATTTATTTTATTTGAGAGAGTGAGCAAGCACAGGAGCAGGGGGAGGGGCAGAGGGAAAGGGAAAGAATCTCAAGCAGACTCCCCGCTGAGCACAGAGCCCGCTGTGGGGCTTGATCTCACAACCCTGAGATCATGACCTGAGCCGAAACCAAGAGTCAGATGCTTAACCAACTGAGCCACCCAGATGCCCAGACTATGATTTGCCAGCCATGGCTCCCCTGCAAATATGGGCTCAAAGATGTGGAGCTATTTCTTTTCTCCATGTGGATTTTCTCTTTTTTTCTTCCAAAGTGGACCTGAAAAGGGTAAAACACCCAGAGACCCCAAGAATTAACCATCACAAATATTCTGTAAGCAGGATTTACTGAGAAGTATCCAGTATACTCAGCCATATCCTGAAGTCAATAAATGAGACCCTGAGAACTGCCTCGAGATCGGAAACAATTGAATATATATACTTCACCAAACAATACGGAGCCACTTCAACAGATAATTCCTAGGGATATCAGTCAAGGAAAATAAACAAGAGAAAATAAACACTCAGTTATCAGTTACTTAGACCCACTTGACTCTGTTCAAAGGCAGGGATAGGGTGAGATTAAGTGAGAAAATGTCATCTTGAATGTTTGTGTGACTTAAAAAAATTAACATCTGTTTTGTGAAGTTGGGGGGGGACTTTACTCATTACTTCATGTTTTTAATATTATCTAAAATTTTATAAGAGATAGAAAATAAATATGTATAACAGAGTCATCATCAATATGGCCCTTCATGTTACAAATGACCATCAAATATTCTAAAAATAAGGGAAGGGGTGAATCTTCTGAGAATTGACCTGTAAAGTCAGTTCTGCTATAATACTTGTTTTGAAAACACAAACTGGTTTCAATTCAAGTGATATAATAGGGAACAATTTGAGCATAATGAAAATTTTGTGTTTTTATAAGCAATTTCATCCTCAAGAACGACAAGGTAACTGTGGAAAGCCACCTGCAGCCTAACCAAAGTGTATGCACATACTTGGACAAACTTAACACCTATCAGCTAACTAGTTTATATGTTTTTAACTACCTGTCCACAACTGCTGTTGCAATATTCAGATTTTAAATAGCCCTCCATACACCATTTCACAATAACTCACAAGCTGCAACCTTTTCAATGCCCACTTCCACAACCAAATTTAAAAACAAAAGCAAGTGATTTTATATTTTTCCAGAGTCATTTTGTTCCTGGGGGTACTTACAACCACCATTTTTTTCCCCTTATCACCACTCCTCTTGTGACCCAGATCCTTGTTACACTATAGCTGTCAGTAGCAGATGCCAGAATTTTTTAGTCTTTTTGTCCCTCCGCCCCAGTGGAAAAAGAGCTGTTTTCTTTAGGAAAGAAAACACACACACACACACACACACACACACACACACACACACACACAACCACGTTGCTATTAATGTGGACAAAGTATATAAACTTTCATGGCAGACACAGTCTCAAAGCCCTCAGGGCTTGTCCTTGTTTCCAACAGAGTGAATATGTCAATACAGACCTGCCAACTATCTCCCACAAGAACTAAATGATGCCCTAATCTCCTCCTTTATGGAGAACTACTAGGGAAAATGAGAGGCGGTCAGGGTAGCAAAAGCAGTTTGAACTCTATTTACTGATGGCAGCCCAGGGCATGGCTGAAACCTAGTATAAGTCTATGGCTATGAAAGAGACATATTTTCTTAGACTTAATGTGAGCTATGGAGGAAAAACCAGATTGTGTGTGCATGACTAATGTGTGTGTGCATGTGTTCACTATACTCGGGAGTGTATATATATATATATATATATATATATATCCCTTGCCCTGCTTTAGGGCAATTTACAAAATGCATATTATATAGTATGATAAAAATACATGCAAAATAATAAAAATGAAGCAAGGAAGCATGTACGTGTATATGTATTCATATGTGTATGAGTACACACAAACATGTATGTGTAAGTCATAATTCAAACCCTAATTAAACAGAGTCCTTAATGATCTTGGCTACATAAAAACTGAGAAAAGAGGGTGATGAAAACCCTCAGTTCAAAATGGAACCCAGGAGAAAGAGATTTGGTTGAAGGATAATCAGACACTGAAGCCAGAGTCCTGGGTTCAAATATTCGTTCTGCCATTTATTTCCTGGGCAATTTAAACCTTTTGAATTTCAATTCCTCATACATAAAGTAGAATACTCCCTACCCAAAAGCATTATTTTCATAGGAAATGATAAATTCTGCCCTGAATCTCTGGATTTATACTGTGTTCAGAAATTCAGATTGGTTGAGCATCCCAGAGTTCAGATACAGTCTCAGTTGTCTGGGCCCCTATGAATCTGAAGGACAGGATATGAGCACACACCCATGATCCCCAGAGCCAAGGGGCAGTGGGTCAGAGCCAAGCTGGCTCAAAGGAATGACAGAATTGAGAAACCTCAGGATGGTAGCCTCATCTCAAATTACGTTGGTAAAGCCTTAGGACAGCGGTTCTCAAAACGTCCCTAGACCAGCAGCATGTGCATCACCTTGTTAGATATACAAATTTTGGGGCCTTACTTCCTACTTACTGAATCAGAAACTCTAGGGGGAGGGGCACAACAAGTGGATTTTAACAAACCCTCCAGAAGATTCTCATCTCCAGAAGATGTACACTCAAATTTAAGAACCATAGCCTTATGAGACAGAGTTTTGCTTCAGTAGCTTTAGGAGTTTGTATTTCAAATCAGGATTTTGAAAAGGTCTGATTTAGTAGAAGAATCCCAGTATCCCTCAGGCCCTGTTCTTTAACTTAGCAATGAATTCACATCACCCTCTGGCCATGTGAGAGCAGGATGCTAGTCACCCAGCAATGCTGGCCACTTCCTCAGACCATTAGAGGTATGGCCCAATCCTAATTGAATCAGAAATATCACAAACATGCCGATCAAATGGTACTGGAGGATTTGTGGACAGAAAGCAATGGAGGATGTAATCCTCTTAGAAAGAAAAGAGTGTAGAAAAAGAACATACTGGAGAGAGTAAATAGAGTCCACAGTGGAAAGACTGCTGCGGAAATACTTGTTTTCACAAGCCCATCACCGACTACTTATTTCTTTTTTAAAAAAACATTTTTTAATTTAAATTCCAGTTAGTTAACATGGAGTGTAATATTAGTTTCAGGTGTACAATATAGTGGTTCAACACTTCCACGCTCATCACAACAAGAGTACTGCTTAATCCCTATCCCTCCACCCACCTCCCCTCTGGTAACCATCAGTTTGTTTTCTATAGTTAAGTCTGTTTCTTGATTTGCCTTGCTCTCTTTTCTTCGACTTGTTTATTTCTACTTGTCATCCTGTCTGCTCAGTGTGTGAAGCTGTGGTTGCATGCTCAAACAGGGCAAACTGCTATACCTGGGGACTACCTTCCCTTTCTCCCCTCTCCACACTCAAATCAACTCCAGAATCACCAGAGTTTGATTTTATGAAGCTTTAAAAACATGTAGGCCCCTTGATTTTGTTCCTTTTTCATTTCTCTGCTTGCTCACCTTATTGCATTTTCACCAAATCTCTAAGGGATGGGGAGGTGGCGGAGAAAAAAAAAAAGACAAAACAGTCAGGTTTGATAAAAAAAAGAGTTGCATTTACAGTGGAAACTAAAATATAGGATTTGTGACTAATTAGTGGATTTCAGTTATCCTGTAGAGTTCTATAAGGGTTCCTGTCTCCACTTACCCATCTTAAAAAGAAAATCTGTAATAGCTACAAAGTGCAATTCCCAAGCATTCTATGATATACTAATATTGCACCAAAACTAAGATCAGTCCGATTTGTAGGCAGGAGGCTGCACCTCGTGCAAGGGGTTAAGATGATGCTACAAATCATAATAATTGATTTAAAATGAAATTACTAAGGGCATGTGATGAGCACTGGGTGTTATATGCAACTACTCAATCATTGAACACTACATCAAAAACAGCAACAAAAAAAGACATTACTAAACAGAGTAAAAACACACTGAACAAAACCTATGGCACAGACTTGCTTCATCATTATTTATGCATAATGCAATGGCAGGCAGCTCTCTAATTTTTCCCATCATAACTTTTTTGAATTTTAGAAATTAAATAATTCTTACAATTACAAAGGAATACTCATGTTACACAGAAAACTAGGCAAATGGATGTACATGTGTCTAATAACTGCATAAAGTTTCCAAGGAACATTTTTAGTTATATTTGTCTTATTCCCTTTAGAAAGAGAGTCAGCTTATCACTCTAAACTCTTCCCAGAGATATGTGGTACCTCATTTTGATGGAGATATTCCATAAAAGGAATCACAAGTCATGGAATGTTGTAATTAGAATAAACATTGGGAATCATCCAATTCAGCCCTCCCTCATTTTATTGGCAAGGAAATGGAGACCTGGGGGATTCAGTATCTGCCCAAGATCACATGGCTAGTCATCTCCAGACTCTCCAGTCCTCTGTTCTTTCCACCATAGCATTCTGCCTCTGATCTTTAAGCAGAGCAAACCAGGGATGACATCTCTGAGGTCACCCATATGACCAAGTGCACCCAAGATATAGAAAGGTCACCTTCAGAGACGAAGTCTCCATAGGGTATCTATCAGCCCTTAACAATGTTCAAGCAAAATCCAAAGATGTGGGGCCACTTTAGACCACTTTCTCTAAACCTGGATTTCACTCTACTTAAAAAGAAGGCATTCACTCTACCCACATCACTTTCCCTAGTACATTGTAGCTTACAGGTTTTGGCTGTTCACTGACAGGGTTTAGGTAGTAGACTTTCAAGCCCTAAAGGTCTCAAAAACATAGGATGTGTCACATGCTTCCTTCTAGGTATTCTGGCATATCAGGAGCAACCACTCTTTTCCAGTTGCTATGAGTTGATGTTTAGGTTTTGCTGGCAGTTAAATCTCTTTCATCATTTGACTCCACCAGAAAGCCAGGGAATAGAGGCTCCATATAAGAATTTTCCCACTATACACTTTTCCTTATGGCTGTGCAGCTGAAATCTAATCAGCATATGCATTCATATCATGTATACCTCCTCCTGGTGGTAACCCACAGATGTGCCTCTAGCACTCTTAGGACAAGTCGTTTTGTCTTTCAAGGACTTATGCTCACCCTGTAAGAAAGCTGGAAATAGAGGGGTGCCTGGGTGGTGCAGTCTGTTAAGCATCCGATTCTTGCTTTTGGCTCAGGTTGTAGTCTCATGGTCGTGGGATCAAGCCCTGCGTCAGGCTCTGTGCTCAACGTGGAGTCTGCTTGAGAATCTCTCTTCCTCTCCCTCTGCCCCTCCCACCCATGCTCCCTCCCTCACTCTCTCTCTTTTTGAAATAAATAAATCTTAAAAAAAAAAAACTGGAAGTAGGAAGCTCTCCAATAATTAGAAAAAAAAATAAGATTCCTAGGGTTGCAAAAAGAGTCAGATATAGGTTTAAGATTTTCAGACTCAAAAAAAGATGAGACAGAAGTATTTGGAGGACATTTAATCCCTTAGTGACTGCTTTCCAGGCCCAAATGGCATGGAATTCAGTTAATTTGTAAATACTCCATATGGAAGACTCCAATAGTCTATTTTTCCAAGTACTTTGCTATTCAAAACCTTTCAGTGTCTCCATGCTTATAGAATAAAAAATAAGGTTCTTAGACTGTAGGGCAAGTTTTTTTTTTTTTTAACAATCTGTTCAACATTATTTAAGTAAGATTAATTACTCACTCTCTTGAAATCCATGCTGTATTAGTTATCTATTACTGTGAAACAAGTTAGCCTAAAATTTAGTGGCTTAAAACAGCAATAAACATCTCACACAGTCTGTGGATAAGGAAGTTGAGAGCAGCTTAATGGATGATTCTAGCTCAGGGCCTCCCATGGGGTTGCAGTCATGTTGTTGTCCAGGGGTGCAGTCATTCGAGGCTTGGCTGGGACTGGATGATCTGCTGCCAAGATGGCCTTCACATAGTCTTGCCACTTGGACCTCCCCAAAGAGATGCTTGTCTCTTAGGACATGGCAGCTGTTTCCCCTCACAATGAGAGATTTCAGGAAAGCCAGCTGCAAGCTACAATGTCTGTTTTAACCTAGCTTCACAATTTAGCATCATTTTTGCAGTATCCTATTGTTTACACAGGCCAGCCCTATCCAATTTGGAAGAGAACTACACAAAGGTGTCAATACCAGTACTTGGGAATCATAGAAGACTACAGGAGGCTGACTACTGTACATACTATACTAGCCCACCTCACTGTCTTAGCATATGCAGTTTTCTCCACATGGTTTGCCCCCTTCCTTCTGTTCATCTTAAGGTGGTTTAGTAAAAAAGCACACAATCTAGAGTTGGTCAAACTGGTTCAATTTCAAAGATGAGAATCTGATTTTGAGCAAGTTTCTCTGGTCTTACCTCCCATATCTGCAACACAAATACTACAATCCCTGTTACAAAAAGTAACTGTGAGTACTAAATGAAATCCAGTATAGAAAAGTACTTTGTAGACCGCAAATATGTAAAATTATTTATCAACCACCACCCTTTTTCAAGGCCTGTACACCATTGTTTTCTAAAAGCTTCACTTTTTTTTTTAAAGCCTTCTTTTTTTTTTTTTTTTTAAGATTTATTTATTTATTTGAGAGAGCGAGAATGAGAGAGAGAGAGTACATGAGAGGGGGGAGGGTCAGAGGGAGAAGCAGGCTCCTCGCTGAGCAGGGAGTTACGGGACTCGATCCCGTAACTCCGGGATCATGACCTGAACTGAAGGCAGTCGCTTAACCAACTAAGCCACCCAGGCGCCCTAAAACCTTCACTTCTCAATTGAAGTTCCAGCCTCCTCCTTGGGGTTCTGACAACAATATGCATATTCCTACAACAGTCTTCTCACATTGTGTATTTACTGTATTTATTTAAATGAAATTCACCCATACTGGGTTATAAATTCCTCAAAGTCAGAATGTCCAATGACACCATCTATAGAATAGTTTGTAAATATTTGATTAACTGAACTGCCATAACTTTAGAAGGTCCTTTACCCTTCAACCACCATCCAAAGAGAAAGGGAGGGCTTTCTATATACACTGTCCATGGCGTACCCAAGATATAATGAGAGAAAAGTTGATTTTGGTTCTAGATGTCCAGAGCATCTTGAGGCATGGTAAAGAAAATAATTTGGCACCTTTTGATACATCTTTGTGTATCAAAAGCTGAGGTCCTAGGATAAGTGATGGCTTTTAAAGAATGCATGTCTAGCCAGTTTATCTCTCTACTTGCATAGGAAAGTCAAGGGAGGTTTGGGGTAAGAGTGTTACAGGCCAAATTCTAAAGATGTACCCCTACCCCAGTTTTCTATTCCTTGGCTACTCAATCCACCACTAAATCTAAGTAGTGTTGCAAAGAGACTTTGCAGATGGAATTAAAGTTACTCGTCAGCTGACCCTAAGACAGGGAGATTATCTGGGTGGGCCAGATAATGATCACCTGAGCCCTGAAAAGCAGAGAAGCCAGAGAAATGAATGGAAAAAGGCAGGAAAGATGACACAGAAGGGGAGTTTGGAGAGATTCAAAATGTGAGGACTCAAACCATTATTGCTGGCTTTGAAGATTAAGGAAGGAAGCCACAAGCTAAGGAATGTGGGTGGCCTCTAGAAGCTGAGAACAACTTCCCGCTGACAGCCAACAAGTAAATGGGGATCTCAGTCCTACAAAGTCAAGAAAGTATTATGTCAACAATCTGGTAAGCCTGAAGTAGACCTTGATTTCAGCCTTGTGAAACTTGAGCCTGACAAGTCAACCAAGTCAACCTGGACTTGGTTTTGAGCTCCTAAATGTCTAGTGATTTGTTAGGGCAGGAATAGAAAAATAATGCACAAAGACTAAGAGTTAAATGCTATTCTGGGTTTCTGAGAAGGAAATAGAGGACTTCTCTACCCATCTGCACTCTGAGCTAAGTCCAGGTGGATGGAGGATGAATCAATGAAAACCCCAGGTAATTCAGCAGCTCTGACAGCAGCTCAGCACCCAGCAAGATCCTGAGGGATCCAAGAGCCATGGCAGCACAGGGCGAGCATGGAAATTTATGGGGGTTCTTACAGGTTCTGGGCTCTCTAGCAAGATGCTAGAGAATACCAAAAATTTCCCCCAAAGTACTAGATATGAAGCAGGTAGACCAGGCTCCAGGAAACCAAAGGTAGCTGCAGAATCTGGAGTCCAGGAGGCAGAAGGGGAATGAAAATTTTTAGTTGTGCACTCAGAGCCAGACCACTGGGAACTCTATATTTGAACTGAAGTGTCACAGATATCAGAACACCTAGTCCCCAAACCTCACTCTAAGGGAGAAGAAAAATATAAGATACAAGGAAAGATTATTTACTCAAACTAGAGATTGATGGGAAAAGTCTGGAATTCTCTGAAGTTATCATAAATTGGCAAGATTTATTTTTATGCCAATGGAGAAAATGGAGGCTCATGATGTGAAAAAAATTCAGTTATAGACTGTGACTATCAGTTATAACTGCCAGAGATATATAACATTTATTGAGCAGTTATTATCTTCCAGGAACTATACTTTCCATACATCCTACAATTTAGTATCAATAATAACCCTCTAAGTCTTGCATTGTAATTATCTCCATTTTATAGGTAAAAAAAAAAAAAAAAAAATCAAGGCTAAGAGATGTTAAGAATATAGCCCAGAATGTTACAGCTAGTAAATGGTAGATTCCAGATTCAAATATCTACCCACCTACTGCTACCTCTTTGGATTCTGTGCAGTGAGTGTGCAGGAGGGATGATACTATTTATAAAAGCATTTTTATGAATCCTTCTGTGATTATACTATTTATAGGATCACTTTTATGAATTCTTTAGTATCACAATAATAGCAACAGCAAATGAGAACACAAACTGAAGGCATACTGCGTGCCAAGCAGCTCTAAGTATTTTTTATGGATCATCTAGAAATTATAACTTTCTCAGTCTTACAGATGAAAAAGTGAGGACCTGACTTGTTCAAGGGCACAGAGTAAGAGGCAGGGCCAAGATATGAACCCAAGCACTTGGATTCCAGTGTTCATGTTCTTAACCTGTGAAGCTTCACAACCTCCCTACCCTGGAACCACCCTTAGGACTTAAAAGTTAAAAAGAAATGTTGTACTGGTTACTTCAGCCCAGAACACAGATTCTGACAACAGCACGGAGGGGTGCTTATGAAAGAATATTACACTCAATGTTATACTCAGTGACTATGCTCATTAAGGTTTAGCTGTCCCTGAAGTGATCTACTTTCTTAACTCTCATTTCTATGATTTTTAAGATATGCCATCAATTCAATAACTGCTATTCAGAAAACACATCTGTTGTAATCTATTCAAATTTTAGAAATAATAAATGTATCTTAATGTGAGGATGTGTGCTATTTATATTTACAGCTTGTATCACTTGCTGAAAAAAGAATAAATTCAAGCTCATTTATCCAATACTTTCTAAAAGCCAAGACTGTGTCAGATGCTAGGGAATTAAGAGATAAGTGACATGACCCTGGTCTCATTGGGCTTATAAGCCTAATATATGGACACTTTAACCAAGGGAATTATAATAGGCATTCTAACAAGGAAAATCAAATGGCGCTAAGTGAGCAAACAGAAGGAGCAAGTAGCTGGAAGGGGAAGGGCTACGAAAAAGAAAACTTTCTAAAGAAGCCATGATACCAGAGGTTAATTTGCAAGGATCTGAGAGCAACTAGCAGGCCAAAGATATAGAAGGGATAGACCATGACTTATTTTTAAGAGACTGTAAGCACAGTGAAAAACTGTTAGTGAAAAACTCCTTTTACTAACCTCCACTGAACCAATTCCTGAATTAATAAATACTCTCAATTCCCTCTGAAAGACATGCTCAGTGACACTTGTGCCAAGCCAAATATTCTCGGCCTAGTGGCTTCTCTCCAGCGGGCCAGGGCACTTAATACTTCCCCCAGTTAAGGGATATGTTGCCAAGATCCGCTCATGTTTCTTTCTAACCTATGTATGGGAGTTGTGTTTGGTTTAACAATCATGTAATTTAATTAAATATTATATAAGCCAATGAAATATGAATATGTACCAAAAGAGTTATTTTTTCCATGAAAACTAGGTTGAATCTTTTGGAAGAACTAAAAAAGACTAGCCTCCAAAAAAAAAAAAAAATACTGGCAAATCAAGCATGAGATAGCCACAAATGACAGGAAAATATATCATAACAACCTAGAAGATTCTGCTCTTGAATTCACTCTATGTGAAAGAAACCCAAACTGGAATCGTAAGTAACATATTATGGGTATGGTTACACAAGAAGGACCTTGACAAGTGGAACCACATTCAAGGCAAAGGCCTTGGCCCCGCATCAAGAGATTAGCAAACATTGTGCAGTTATATGTTTTAAGTTAAAATAAAAATTTTAACTTGTATCATTTTTTGTCGCCCCCCATTTTAACCAATATTTTTGATTAAAAAATCATGCCTCAGATCAGAAGCCTTCTACCATAATTAAAGAGGACTAAACCAAGACTGTAAGTGGGCAAGTATCTACAGATGAGGCTGGAGAGGTTGGGACTGCAAATCCAATGAGCTCTGCATACATGGTAGAGTATGTAGGTTCATGTGAAGACTATAAAGGAGCCATCAAACTGATGTGATAAGATTCCTGTTTGAGAAAGATCATGTTGAAAACATGGAGAATGCTGTGGAGAAAGTCAAGACTAGAGGTTGTTGGAGTAAACCAGCGAAGAAATGATAAGGTGTTATCTAAGGCTATGATAGTGAGGGGAACATAATTCGCAGTCAGTGCTTAAAGTAGACAGTACTTGATGAGCTGGTAAGACAGTGGTAGAGTAGTATGACACTGAGAACTCTCAATGCACTCTTCTGGAGGACAATCTGGTAGTATGTTTCAAAAATCCTTAAAACTATGGTATCTTTGACCACGCTATTCCATTTTTAGGCACTGTCTATAACAAAAGAGAAAATTTCACATGAATTTTTACATACATGGCTAGATGAATGGATAAAGAAGAGGTGGTATGTGCGTGTACACACATACACACACACTGGAATATGACTCAGCTATTAAAAAAAAAGGATGAGATCTTGCCATTTGTGACAACATGGATGGACCTAGAGGATATTATAAGTGAAGTAAGTTAGGCTAAGAAAGATAAATACCATATGATTTCACTTTTATGTGGAATCTAAAAAGTAAAACAAATGAACAAATAAAAAGCAGAATCAGACCTATAAATACAGAGATCATACTGATGGTTGCCAGGAGGCAGGGTGGGTGGGAGGATGGGAAAAATGGATGAAAGGGAGTGCAACACACAGGCTTCCAGTTATGGAACAAATAAGTCACAGAGACACAGGGAATATAGTCAATGCTATTGTAATAGTGTTCTATGGAAACAGATGGTAGCTACATTTGTAGTGAGCATGGCATAATGCATCACTATGTTGTACACCTAAAACTAACACTGTGTGTCAACTATACACACAAAAAACTACATGTAAGGCTCTTTTCACTGTCCCATTATGTAAAAGAGCAAAAATTGGAAGACAACTTGGAATGTCCAAAAATAGGGCACAGATAAATTATGATTCATCTAAATAATGGATACTTAACTTATGTGCATGTGACAATGAGGAAATGTCCTTAATTTTGGGGCACCTGGGTGGCTCAGTCGTTTGGGCATCTGATCCTTGGTCTCAGCTCATTTACAGGTCTTGATCTCAGGGTTGTAAGTTCAAGCCCCCACTTAAAAAAAATATATGGCTCATATAAATAATGGATACTTATGTGCCTGTGACAATGAGAAAATGTTCTTAATTTAGGTAATAAAAACTATATGGTCTTAATTTTGAACATCAAAAGTTGTACATACAAGTAGGTATAGGTATCTAGATACAGATATAAAAACAAAACAAAGCTTGAAAAGACTATTCACAATGATGATTAATAACAATGATCTTTATTATGTAGGGTTATAGATTTTTTTTAACTGTACTCACTGAATTTTCTAGACTTTAACATATTATATCTATAATCAGAAAAGTTTTAGAAAAAAATTACTTTCAAGTTTCAGGTTTGATGGAATGGATAGTGGAATCTAAGTCCTAATGCTTAAAGTTTTAAAGAGTACTGTTTTGGAGGTACTGAAAAAAATCCCAACTCTTCAGCATTTTATTGATTTAGATCACATATCCCATTGTTAAGTATCTATCTAGGCTAAAGAACTCTCATTTTTTCAATCCATCCTCACAAAGCAGCCCTCCTCTGTGCTGGATTTACTTGACCTTTCTCAGATTAAATCAAACTGACACCAGAAGGCTGAGGTAAGAAACCTAAAACAAGTGGCTCAGTCATTAGGCGTCTGCCTTCAGCTCGGGTCATGGTCCTGGGGTCCTGGGATCGAGCCCTGCATCGGCCTCCCTGCTCGGCAGGAAGCCTGCTTCTCCCTCTCTCACTCCCCCTGCTTATATCCCCTCTCTCGCTGTCTCTCTCTCTCTGTTAAATAAATAAAATCTTAAGAATTAATAAATAAATAAAATTAAAAATAAAAAAGAAACCTAAAACAAATATTCCTACATTTGGCATTCCACTCTAGTTGTTCATAAAGTCATAGATGAACTCATTGTAGCATCCATATATAGTAACAAATATGATGAGGTTTATCTCCCTTTACTAATGGATCTAGTCCTAAAAAGGAACAGTTAACCACATTTCTGTCTCTCTGGATAACTAAATGATCCCAAACTACAAGTGAATTCTACATAGAAGTCTAACATTCAGATAGTAGTAAAATAAAGAATAGATAATAGTAAATATAATAGATAATAAGATATAATAGATTCTAAAGCAAACTTCTCAGTGCTACCATGCACATATACGATTACTGGACAGAAAGGCAAAGTAACAAAAACTGGAGATGAAAGCATATCTTCATTTTATAATAAAAATATAGTAAGTTTATAAGGCAGTTTATAATTTACAGAGTGGCTTCCCATACACTAGTTCATTTTGCTCTCATGGTGAAAATATTATCATGCCATTTTATAGGCGAAAAACCAGACTTTATTAAAGTATTCAGTAATTTCTAATTTTATCCTTTCAAATGCCACCAGTGTTATTTTTCTGATTCCTTCAAAAATGATAAGTTGAGGGGTCAAAGGTTACAAACATGCACAAAGTCTGCAACTGAAAATCAACTCATGGAAAATCAAAGGCTTGGTAAAAGGGCCCAGACTGGGTAATTATCAACAACTCCTTTGTGACTGTACTTACAGCATAGATCTACAATAAAAAACATTCTGGAATTACCACAGGAAGAACATTAAGACATTAAGAAATGGTTATGTTTTCACCATCAGAAGAAGCCTAAACCTCCATAGATGAGGGAACCCCCATTAGACTATCAGCCGATTTTTCAGTACAAATTTTGCAGGCCTGATGGAAGCAGCATGATATATTCAAAGTGCTAAGAGAAAAAACAAACAAAAAACCAAAAACCAAAACCTTCCACTAAGAATACTGTATTCAGCAAAATTATCATTCAGAACTGAAGAAGAGATAAAGAGTTTGTCAACCAAGCAAAAGCTGAAATTCATTCCTACTAAACTAGCCTTATAAGAAATGTTAAAGGGACTTCTTTAAGCTGAAAAGAGTCCTAATTATAACAGAACACATATGAAAGAGTAAGTCTCACTACAAAAATAAATATATAGTAAAGATAGTGGATTGATTAAATTAACTATAATTATAATAATTAAAGGATACACAAGGTAAAAAGATGTAAAATGTGACATCAAAAACATTAAAACATAGGAGAGGGGGTAAGGGGGGGGCAAAACATGAGGGGGGGTTGAGCTTTAGAATGGGATCAAACTTAAGTTATCATCAACTTAAAACAGACTGTTACAGATATATTATATGTAAGCCTCATAGTGACCACAAAAAAAAAAAAAAAACAAAGATAAAGAGAAAGGAATATAAGCATACCACTAAAGAAAATCATCAAACCACAAAGGAAGAGAGCAAGAGAAGAAAGGTAGAGAGAGAAACTGTAAGAACAGCTAGAAAACAATTAGCAAAATGGCAATAAGCACACAAACCTATCAATAAATACTTTAAATGTAAATGGACTAAACTCTCCAATCAAAAGACAGAATGGCTGAATGGATTAAAAAAACAAGACCCTACAAGTTGCCTACAAGAGACACACTTTATATATGAGAAGACACACAGATTGTAAGGGAAGGATGGAAAAAGATATTCCATGCAAACAGAAATGAAAAGAAAGCTGGGATAGCTACACTTACATCAGACAAAATAGACTTTTTTTTTAACGTTATGTTAATCACCCTACAGTACATCATTAGTTTTTGATGTAGTGTTCCATGATTCATTGTTAGCGTATAACACCCAGTGCTCCATGCAATATGTGTCCTCCTTAATACCCATCACCAGGCTAACCCATCCCCTGAGCCCCGTCCCCTCTGAAATCCTCAGTTTGTTTCCCAGAGTGGTCCATGATTTATGACAAAGGAGCCAAGAACATATAATGCGGAAAGAACAGTTTCTTCAATAAATGGTGTTGGAAAAATTGGATAGCCACATGCAAAAGAACAAAACTGGGTCACTCTCTTAGACCATACACAAAAATTAACTCAAAATAGATTAAAGACTTTAACAAAAGGCCTGAAACTGTAAAACTCCTAAAAGAAAACATAGGCAAAGGTCCTTGACATCAGTCTTGGTGATGATTTTTTGAACCAATAGCCAAAGCAACAAAAGCAAAAATAAACAAGTGAGACTACATCAAACTAAAAAGTTTCTGCGCAACAAAGGAAATCATCAACAAAATGAAAAGGCAACCTGAGTTGAAGAAACTAACTGCAAATCATATATCTGATTAGGAGTTAATATCTAAAAAATATATGAAGAACTCCTACAACTCAATAACAAAAAAACAAATAATCCAATTTAAAAATGGGCAAAAGATCAGAGTGGACATTTTTCTAAGATGTCTAGATAGCCACAGGTACATGAAAAGATGCTCACCATCATTTTTTTTTTTAAAGATTTTATTTATTTGACAGAGAGCACACGTGTGTGCACAAGCAGGAAGAGCAGTAGGCAGAGGGAGAAGCAAACTCCCAACTGAGCAAGAACCCCAACGTGGGACTCAATCCCAGGACCCTGGAATCATGACCTGAGCTGAAGGCAGCCGCTTAACCGACTGAGTCACCCAGGGACCCTGATGCTCACCATCATTAATTATCAGGGAAATGCAAATCAAAACACAATGAGATATCACCTACCATCTGTCAAAATGGCTACCATCAAAGACAAGAAGGGGTACCTGGCTGGCTCAGTTGGTGGAGCATGTGACTCTTGATCTCAGGGTTGTGAGTTTGAGCCCCATGTTGGGGTAGAGATTTCTTAAATCACTCAATCAATCAGTCTTAAAAAAAAAAAAAGACAACAAATGACAAATGTCGGAAAAGATGTGGAGAAAAGGGAACTCTTGTGAACTGCTGGTGGGGATGTAAATTGGTGCAACCACTACGGAAAACAGTATGGAGTTTCCTAAAAAAATTAAAAATGAAACTACCATATGATCCAGTAATTCTGCATCTGAGTATTTATCCAAATGAAAACACTAACTTGAAAAGATATATGTACTCCCATGTTCACTGTAGCCTTATTTACAATAGCCAAGATATGGAAAGAACCTATGACCATTGATGGATGGATGAATAAAGAAATACACACACACACACACACACACACACACACACACACTATCTCCCCTGGTTTCTTGGATGTTGTATTTGCAAACCTCCATTCTCATCACTAGTCGTTCTTCACTCATGGTACTCTGTTGGGCATTATACCAAATTATTTAGATATACTTGGTCTTCTAGAATCTGAGAAATATAATCCACAGAAAATAGTCACAAAATAACCAGGCCTTCTGGATTTGCATTGTTCTTACCATCTACCATCTGTTTTGGCACACATCATAGGAAAGACACAGTGTACGGTGGTGGGTGAGGCAGAGCTATCAGAATTGTATGTTTGGAGGAGGTGAGGCTGTTCAGATATAATCCAAAAAGATAAAGACTGTGCTATTCATTAGGAGAGACATCCTAAGAGTCTCCCTCATCTCCCACTGGCATTGAAAGAGACTACCCACTACACCCTCAAGACTGAATATAAGTGAGCACTGCTTCATGAGTTCCAGGAAGATACTGTGGAAGAGATTAAGAACACCAGATCTCCATTCTCTGGGATAATCTCAGTCTTCCTTCTTCAATGTAGCTTATAGATTCATGGCCAAGATGGCAAAAATAAACACTGCAGGTGAATGGAAAAAATGTTTGCAAGAGAACACAACAGTAGCTGGATGTCTTTGTTCTACATAACAAATTAAAAGTTAATACAAGTAAATGAGATTAGCTTTCTACAGAGGCTGAGGGACAGGCACCTGCATGGTAGATGGAATCACTTCCTGTCTGTCCTTGACCACGTGCACCACACATCCCATAAACCTCTTCTAGTCCATTATCTGAAATGTATACCATTAAAGAGTCACACCTTTGAATCTGCTATAAAACACAAATTCCTTTCTGAGCAGCAACATATCAGCTAATAACTTCATTAATCAGACATTAAGAAGCTAGTTTACCTAGAAAGGACCTATGGGAATGATGGGAAAAGCAGAATTGTTCATGTATCAATATTTATTGAGAGTCTACTACTGAACACCATAGTACCAAGTGGGAATACAGTGATGAATTAATTCACTCATTCAACTCACTAACTCCCTCAGTCATTCATTCACTCATTTAACAGATATATCAGGAATTGGGATATAAATTCTGCCCTAAGAGAGACTATAATCCAGTAAAAGAAATATTATTTACACCTACAAAGCAAGAATAAATACCATTTACTTAAGAAACAAGTGGCTATGGAAGACAGTCGATCGGAGAGATTAGTATTAGATGAGGGAATCAAATATGGCTTCATGAAGAAAGCATTTAACCTGAATGTTGAAGAATGGCTAGCATATGAATATGCTAAGTGGGCAAAATGGCTGCGGAAATGTCATAAAACTGCTAATCTACTGCTGAAAGGGGCCTGCCAGCAGGAGGCAGCAGAATTCAACTAAGTGCCAGATGCTAAGGAGACTGGAAGCAGGAAAAGTGAATGAATGATGAGGTGTACAGAAAGGAAGGAGGAAATTCCAGAGGCAAATAGTGTGTCTTGCCTTACCAATGTGCCTGGGGCCAGGCTTGCATTTATTTATGTCTCAGGCCTTATACTTCTGAAAGTATAATTCTGTAGATCTTGGAGATTCTCTAGCCAAAGGCCTCATTTTACCGAAAATGGAGGAGCTTGATAAATTATCCAAGGCCACAGAGCTAGTAAGTGGCTGATCTGAGACTGTAACTGAGTTGCCCTGAAATGAATGTAATGCTCTTTCGATTTGTACCAAGGCTTATCAACTTGGCTAGAAGCATCTTTCTTTCATGTGTATATGTCTACACACTAGAGTGGATGGATAAAGAGAATGACTGACTCTGAGGTCTCAGGAGAGACATGGGTTACGAGGGTTAGGAAACATAGACTTGCACATTTACACATCCTGAGAGAAGTTTCCTTTGAAAATAGGATTGAACTAGAAACTTAAGCTACAATATTTGCCATCCATGCAATAGCTGGTCTATGAACCAGCTTCTAAGACCTTCTTAGCTACCAAGGCACCTGCTTCCCACATCAATTCCCCTGTTATTACTATTGTTATAAATGAAAATGACAGGTTTACAGATGACGAAGCATTGACTTCTCAGCAGGATAAAATGGAACCAGCCAAAAAGAAGTCACAGCCATCCACCAATTGAGTTTTCAATGAATTGAAAGCATCTCTATTCCTAGCCAGATTTTCAATTCAGAAAGACATGCTGTCTTAACAGTAAATATGAATTGTCGGGAGAGACATAAAAATGTTTTAAAGCAAGTTGCACTGGGCCTTCTTATTTATCTGTTCTGGGACACGTCTGCCTTCATCAGAATTAAGATTCCTCCACCCTGTAAGTCTTACTAATTTCCCTAATTCCAGACCACTCAGAGCAATGTTAAACAGGTACAATGTTAACAAATCACAGAATTAAGGAATGTTGGCAAGTATCTAAGACATATGATCTGTTTTTTAAATAAGATGCAACTAGCCCAGAGAAATAAAGTGACTTGGCCAAGATCATACACACGATAAAGATGAAGAACCAGTCCCAGAAGCAGATCGGCCTCCACACTTTTCTTACCCAACTAGGGCCTGAGGAACAAGCTTTCTTGCAGAGTGCAGTATGCTCAAGGTTCAGGCTTTAATCAGGGACGGTCTCAGCTTCCTACCTCAAGTGGGACTTCATTCTAACCTTCCCAATCTTTACCTACAAACATATTATGCTTTTACTCCCAAGTCATGGATATGACAGAGTAACTTTTCCAGTTATGTCTAAATGAACTTTTTAAGATATTTACACAGCTTTGTGCCATTTTCTTCTATGTAATTTCCCTTTTCACTTTTAATTATCTGATCATTTTATGAGTGAATGTATTATAAGTACAGCTTCAATGACTACCCTAGAAGTAGAAACCATGGACATGTTCTACAATAGAGAATGGTAAAGAGTATGATTGGTTGATAAAAAATATTGCTACTAACATTATCTTAATAATTAATATTATCAAGACTATACTGTGAATTAGGAAAGCTTTTAAAGATTTACTGTTAAGTGAAAAAAATCCAAGTTACAATACTGAATATAATTTGATTATACTTCATAAAACCATGCCTTTAAAAAAAAAGTTAATAATTAATTAAAATAATGGCCATTGTGTTATAGTTTGGAATTATGAGCGAATACTATTTTAAAAACTTCTAAACAGTTAACTATTTAATATATTGATACATTTTAAATTATACAACTAAAGAAAATTATAAATTTAAAATTTGATAGAAGAAAAACTTTTATATATCACTTGGGTAAGAGGCCAGAGGATATTATCAGTCACAGTTCCTAGACCTTGGAGTTCAAGAAATAGTGGAGGGGCACCTGGGTGGCTCAGTCGGTTAAGCGTTAAGTGTCTGCCTTCAGTTCAGGTCATGATCCCAGGGTCCTGGGATGGAGCCCCACATCTGGCTCCATACTCAACAGGGAGTCTGCTTCTCCCTCTCCCTCTGCCCCTCCCCCTGCTCTTGCTCTTTCACACTCTCAAATAAAATATTAAAAAAAAAGGTAATGGAGAGCTTTCACAGCACTCTAGGTATGCCAACTAATCAATAAGGAAGAATGTTCTAGAAACTTGACTTTTTCATGGCTGATTCCCTGTAAATCTGGATCTGAAATGAAGTTGATTTGTGTCACTTCATTTTTATATATTATATATATTTATAAATTTAAGGCTGAAATGATGGACTGTATCCTCCTAGTTATCCTTACCTACCATTTAACAGTTTCAGAAAAGAGTACCTGAGTTTAATATCAGAGGAAAAAGAGGCAAGCTTCTTCCCAAGACATGCCTGCATTTTAAAACTCTAAATACTGCTGACATCACCATGCTTTAGAGACTCAGTATTTTATTAGAGGCAGGATAATTGAAACTTATCAAGAAAGGTGCCAAAAAATGAGTTTTCAGAGACACTCAAAACAAACATGTTCTTATGCCACCATGACATTATTTTTTATTAAGTTTATTATCTTAATTCTAGTATAGTTAACTTAGTGTTATATTACTTTCAGGTGTACAATATAGCGATTCAACAATTCTATACATTTCTCCGTGCTCATTACGGTAAGTGTACTCCTTAATTCCCATCACCTATTTAACCCATCCCCCCACCGCCCTCCTCTCTGGTAACCAGTAGTTTGTTCTCTGTAGTTAAGTCTGTTTCTTGGTTTGCCTTTTTCCCTTTGTCCAGTTGTTTGGTTTCTTAAATTCCACATGAGTGAAATCATATGGTATTTGTCTTTCTCTGACATTTCACTTAGCATTATACTCTCTAGCTCTATCCATGTCAGTGTAAATGGCAAGATTTCATTCTTTCTATGGCTGAATATTCCATTATATATATACACACACACATAATTTATACACACATATATACATATGTAAATATATACACACACCCTTATCTTCTTTATCCATTCATCTATCAATGGACACTTGGGCTGCTTCCATAGTTTGGCTATTGTAAATAATTCTACAATAAACATAGGGGTGCGTGTATCCCTTTGAATTAGTACTTTTGTATCTTGGGGGTAAATACCCAGTAGTAGGATTGTTGGATCATAAGGTAGTTCTATTTTCAACTTTTTGAGGAACCTCCATACTGTCTTCCACAGTGGCTGCACCAGTTTGCATTCCCACCAACAGTGTAAGAGGGTTCCTTTTTCTCCACATCCTAACCAACACCTGCTGTTTGTGTTATTGATTTTAGCCATTCTGACAGTTGTAAGGCAATACCTCACTGTGGTTTCAATTTCCATTTCCCTGATGAGTGATAACTGAGCATCTTTTCATGTGTCTGTTTGCCACCTGGATGTCTTCTGCCTTTAAAAAAAAAAAAAAAATTAAGTAATCTCTACACCCAACATGGGGCTTGAACTCATGACCCCATGATCAAGAGTCACATGCTCCTCCGACTGAGCCAGCCAGGTGCCCCAGTGTGCCCATTTTTTAATTGGATTATTTGGTTTTTGGTTGTTTAGTTTTATAAATTCTTTATATATTTTGGATACTAACCCTTTATTGAACAAGTCATTTGCAAATATCTTTTCCCATTCCATAGGTTGCCTTTTACTTTTGGTGTTTCCTTTGCTGTGCAGAAGCTTTTTATTTTGATGTAGTCACAGTTTATTTTTGCTTTTGTTTCCCACACCTCCGGAGACATACCTAGAAAAATATTGCTGTAGCCAAAGTCAGAGAAATTACTGCCTGTGCTCTCTTCTAGGACTTTTATGGTTTCAGGTCCCACAGGAAGAACTTTAATCCATTTTGAGGTTCTGTGTGCATGTGTATGGTATAATGAAGTGATCCAGTTTCATTCTGTTGCATATAGCTGCCCTGTTTTCCCAACAGCATTTGTTGAAGAGATTGTCTTACCATTGGATATTCTTTCCTGCTTTGTCAAAGATTAGTTGAACATATAACTGTGGCTTTATTTCTGGGTTTTCTATTCTGTTCCATCGATCTATGTGTCTATTTTTGGGCCAGTACTGTACTGCTTTGATTATTACAGCTTTATAATATAATTTGAAGTCCAGAATTGTGATCCTCCAGTTTTGTTCTTTTACTTTTTGTTTTTGTTTTTTTGCTGTATATATCAGTAGTTTATTATTAATTTTTATTAACATATAATGTATTATTTGTTTCAGGAGTACAGGTCTGTGATCCATCAGTCTTACATAATACAGAGCTCACCACAACACATAAACTCCCCAATGTCCATCACCCAGCCACCCCATCCCTCCCACCCCCCTCCACTCCAGCAACCCTCAGTTTGTTTCCTGACATTAAGAGTCTCATGGTTTGTCTCCCTCTCTGGTTTTGTCTTCTTTCATTTTTTCCTTGGGTTTTGAGTTTGATAAGTTCTTTTTTTTTTTTTTTTTAATTTTTTTATTGTTATGTTAATCCCCATACTGATAAGTTCTTTATAGATTTTGGTTACTAGCCCTTTATCTGACATGTCATTTGCAAATATCTTCTGCATTCTGTCTTTTGGTTTTGTTGACTGTTTCCTTTGTTGTGCAAAAGCTTTTTACCTTGATGAAGTCCCAATAGTTCATTTCTGTGGTGGTCTCCCTTCCCTTTGGAGATGTGTGCAGCAAGAAGTTGCTGCGGCCAAGATCACAGAGGTTGCTGCCTATGTTTTCCTCTAGGATTTTGATGGATTCCTGTCTCACATTTAGGTCCTTCATCCATTTTGAGTCTATTTTTGTGTATGGTGCAAGGAAATGGTCCAGTTTCATCCTTCTGCATGTGGCTGTCCAGTTTTCCCAACACCATTTGTTGAAGAGACTCTTTTTCCATTGGATATCTTTGGCAAAGATTAGTTGACCATAGAGTTGAGGGTCCATTTCTGGGCTCTCTATTCTGTTCCATTGATATATGTGCCTGTTTTTGTGCCAGTACCATACTGTCTTGATGCTTACAGCTTTGTAATAGAGCTTAAAGTCTGGGACTGTGATGCCCCCACCTTTGGTTTCCTTTTTCAACATTCTTGTGGCTATTCAGGGTCTTTTCTGGTTCTATACAAATTTTAGGATTATTTATTCCAGCTCTGTGAAAAAAGTGGATGGTATTTTGATAGGGATTGCACTGAATGTGTAGATTGTTCTAGGCATAGACATTTTAACAATATTTGTTCTTCCAATCCATGAGCATGGAACGTTTTTCCATTTCTTTGTGTCTTCCTCAATTTCTTTCATGAGTATTCTATAGTTTTCTGAGTACAGATCCTTTGTCTCTTTGGTTAGATTTCTTCCTAGGTATCTTATGGTTTTGGGTGCAACTGTAAATGAGATTGACTCCCTAATTTCTCCTTCTTCTGTCTTGTTGGTGTATAGAAATGCCACTGATTTCTGAGCATTGATTTTATATCCTGCCACATTGCTGAATTCCTGTATGAGTTCTAGCAATTTTGGGGTGGAGGAAAGATCAGAGCAGAAATCAATGAAATAGAATCCAAAAGAAAAGTAGAACAGATCAACGAAACTAGGAGCTGGTTCTCTGAAAGAATTAATAAGATTGATAACCCCCTGGCCAGACTTATCAAAAGAAAAGAGAAAGGATGCAAATAAATAAAATCATAAATGAAAGAGGAGAGATCAAAACCAACACCAAAGAAATACAAACAATTATAAGAACATATTATGAGCAACTATATTCTCATGATTAGACAATCTGGAAGAAATGGATGCATTCCTAGAGACATATAAACTACCAAAACTGAACTAGGAAGACATAGAAAACCTGAACAGACCCATAACCAGCAAGGAAATGGAAGCAGTAATCAAAAATCTCCCAACAAACAAGAGCCCAGGGCCAGACGGCTTCCCAGGGGAATTCTACCAAACATTTAAAGAACTACTACCCATTCTTCTGAAACTGTTCCAAAAAATATAAATGGAAGGGGAACTTCCAAACTTGTTCTATGAGGCCAGCATTACCTTGATTTCAAAACCAAAGACCCCACCAAAAAGGAGAATTACAGACCTATATCCCTGATGAATATGGATGCAAAAATTCTCATCAAAATATTAGCCGATAGGATCCAACAATACATTAAAAGGATTATTCACCACGACCAAGTGGGATTTATTCCTGGGCTGCCAGGGTGGTTCAACATCCTCAAAATCAATCAGTGTGATACACTACATAAATAAAAGAAAGGACAAGAACCATACGATCCTCTCAATTGACGCAGAAAAAGCATTTGACAAAGTACAGCATCCTTGGAGCACCCAGGTGGCTCAGTCGTTAAGCGTCTGCCTTTGGCTCAGATCATGATCCCAGAGTCCTAGGATCGAGCCCCACCTCGAGTTCCCTGCTCAGAGGGAAGCCTGCTTCTCCCTCTCCCACTCCCCCTGCTTGTGTTCCCTCTCCTGCTGTGTCTCTCTCTGTCAAATAAATAAAATTAAAAAAAAAAAAAAGTACAGCATCCTTTCCTGATTAAAACTCTTCACAGTGTAGGGATAGAGGGAGCATACCTCAATATCATAAAAGCTATATACAAAAGACCACAGTGAATATCATTTTCAATGGGGAAAAACTGAGAGCTTTTTCCCCAAGGTCAGGAACATGGCAGGGATGTCCACTATCACCAATGCTGTTCAACAGAATACTAGAAGTCCTAGCCTCAGCAATTAGACAATAAAAAGAAATAAAATGCCTCCGGGGGGCGGAGCAAGATGGCGGAGGAGTAGGAGACCTGGATTTCGTCTGGTCTCAGGAATTCAGCTGGATAGGGATCAAACCATTCTGAACACCTACAAACTCAAGAGGAGATCGAAGAAAAGAATAGCAACAACTCTCTGAACAGAAAAGCGACCACTTTCTGGAAGGTAGGACGTGCGGAGAAGTGAATCTGAGGCGATATTCGGGAGGATAGACAGCGGGGGAGGGGCCTCCGTCGGCCGCTTCTGGCAAGTGATAGAGCCGCGGAGCACAAAGTCGGAACTTTTAGAAGTCTGCTCCACTGAGGGACGTCGCTCCAGTGGCTAAGAAGGGAGTGGAACCCTCGCGGGACAGTGTGGTCTCAGGACCTCGGGGTCACAGAAAGACGGGGGGTGCCTGAGTGTGGCAGAGCTCCCAGGTATTGGAGCAGGGAAGCTGGCTGCAGAGACCACGCCAAGGCGTGGGCTCTCAGCTCAGGGTTGCCATAAACTGTGATCCGCGGCACAGTCGGGCCACTGCTCCTCCAGCAGAGACCCAACAAGTGGCAGATCCGGGGACACTCCCCTTCCTCCCCCAGGAGGAGCGGCGTGGGAGTGCACCGCAGGGATCTGCTGGGTTTGGAGACTCCACACCGGGTTGGGTGCCAGAGATAGAAACGTTCAGTCACAGGCTGGGTGAGCACGGAGTGCGGCCGGAGACCGGGGAGACGGGAGTGACTGACTGCTTTTCTCTGGGGGCTCGCTGAGGAGTGGGGCCGCGAGTTCTCGGCTCCTCCGGGGCAGAGATTGGGAGGCCGCCATTTCACTCTTGGCCTCCAAAGCTGTACGGAAAGCTTGCAGGGAACAAAAGCTCCCGAGAGCAAACCCGAGCAGATTACTCAGCCCGGACCGGTCAAGGGCAGGACAATTCCGCCTCTGGCAAAGACATTTGGGAACCACGGCAACAGGCCCCTCCCCCAGAAGATCAGCGAGAACAGCCAGCCAAGACCAAGTTTACCCATCAATGAGAATGGCAGAACTCCAGCGCTAGGGGAATACTGCACATAGAATTCATGGCTTTTTTTTACCATGATTCTTCAGGCTTTCAAAGTTAATTTTTTTTAACTCTTTTTTTTTTTTTTTGAATTTTTCTTTTCCCCTTTTTCAACCAACATCTTATCAATCCCTTTTGTAAAAATCATTTTTATTTTTCATTTTTAGAGTCATATTCTATCCCTTCATAGTAGTTACCCGTATTTTTGGCATATATATATAAGTTGTTCTCTCTTTAAAATTTTGAGATAGTTTCTTCTAACAGATCAAAATATACCCTAAATCTCTAGTGTATGGTTTTTTTCTACTCCCCTGCCTGACCACATTCTCTCCCTTTTTTTTCTTTTTTTTTTTAAATCCTCTTCTTTCTTTTTTCAGACAACTTATCAATTCCTTTTATAAAATTTTTTATAATTTTCATCTTTACAATCATATTCCATCCCTTCATCATATCAACCCTTATTTTTATACATATATGTTTTTCTTTCTTTAAAATTTTGGGAGGCACTTTCTTTTAACAGACCAAAATACACCCAAAATCTAGTGTGTGGCACTGATCTATGCACCAGCCTGATCATATTTGATCATATTGTTTTTTGTTTTGTTTTGTTCTGTTTTTGTTTGTTTTTATATTTTTCTTTTCTTTTTCTTTTTCTTTTTTCTCTCTTTCCCTTTCTTTTCCCCCTGCTTCAGGTCTTTTCTGATTTGTTTAGAGTATATTTTCTTGGGAAGTTGTTACCCTGTTAGCATTTTGTTCTCTCATTCATCTATTCTCCTCTGGACAAAATGACAAGACGGAAAAAATCACCTCAACATAAAGAACAAGAGGTAGTACCGACTGCCAGGGACCTACTCAATACGGACATTAGTACGATATCGGATTTGGAGTTCAGAATCATCACTTTAAAGATACCAGCTGGGCTTGAAAAAAGCATGGAAGTTATTAGAGAAACCCTTTTTGGAGAAATAAAAGAACTAAAATCTAACCAAGTCAAAATCAAAAAGGCTATTAATGAGGTGCAATCAAATATGGGGGCGCTAACTGCTAGGATAAATGAGGCAGAAGAGAGAATCAGTGATATAGAAGACAAAATGATGGAAAATAAAGAAGCTGAGGAAAAGAGAGATAAACAGCTACTGGATCACGAGGGCAGAATTCGAGAGATAAGCGATACCATGAGACAAAACAACATTAGAATAATTGGATCCTAGAAGAAGAAGAAAGAGAGAGAGGGGCAGAAGGTATACTGGAGCAAATTATAGCAGAGAACTTCCCTAATTTGGGGAACGAAACAGGCATCAAAATCCAGGAGGCACAGAGAACCCCTCTCAAAATTAATAAAAATAGGTCAACACCCCGACATCTAATAGTTAAACTTACGAGTCTCAGAGACAAAGAGAAAATTCTGAAAGCAGCTCGGGAGAAGAGATATGTAACCTACAATGGTAGAAACATTAGATTGGCAACAGACCTATCCACAGAGACCTGGCAGGGCAGAAACGACTGGCAGGATATATTCAGAGCACTAAATGAGAAAAATATGCAGCCAAGAATACTATATCCAGCTAGGCTGTCATTGAAAATAGAAGGAGAGATAAAAGCTTCCAGGACAAACAAAAACTAAAGGAATTTGCAAACACAAAACCAGCCCTACAAGGAATACTGAAAGGGGTCCTCTAAGCAAAGAGAGAGCCTAAAAGCAACATAGACCAGAAAGGAACACAGACAATATACACTAACAGTCACCTTACAGGCAATACAATGGCACTAAATTCATATCTTTCAATAGTCACCCTGAATGTAAATGGGCTAAATGCCCCAATCAAAAGACACAGGCTATCAGATTGGATTAAAAAACAAGACCCATCGATATGCTGTCTGCAAGAGACTCATTTTAGACCCAAAGACACCCCCAGATTGAAAGTGAGGGGGTGGAAAACCATTTACCATGCTAATGGATACCAAAAGAAAGCTGGGGTGGCAATCCTTATATCAGACAAATTAGATTTTAAACCAAAGACTGTAATAAGAGATGAGGAAGGACACTATATC
>NW_022589713.1:23372130-23418143 GCF_004348235.1 Phoca vitulina
TCCATCGACAGATGAATGGATAAAGAAGTTGTGGTATATATATACAATGGAATATTATGCAGCCATCAAAAGGAATGAGATCTTGCCATTTGCAACGACGCGGCTGGAACTGGAGGGTATTATGCTGAGCGAAATAAGTCAAACAGAGAAAGACATGTATCATATGACCTCACTGATATGAGGAATTCTTAATCTCAGGAAACAAACTGAGGGTTGCTGGAGTGGGGGGTGGGGTGGGAGGGATGGGGTGACTGGGTGATAGACACTGGGGAGGGTATGTGTTCTGGTAAGTGCTGTGAATTGTGCAAGACTGTTGAATCTCAGATCTGTACCTCTGAAACAAATAATGCAATATATGTTAAGGAAAAAAAAAAAAAGAAGAAGATAGCAGGAGGGGAAGAATGAAGGGGGGCAAATCGGAGGGGGAGACGAACCATGAGAGATGATGGACTCTGAAAAAAAAAACTGAGGGTTCTAGAGGGGAGGGGTTTGGGAGGATGGGTTAGCCTGGTGATGGGCATTAAAGAGGGCACGTGCTGCATGGAGCACTGGGTGTTATGCACAAACAATAAATCATGGAACACTATATCTAAAACTAATGATGTAATGTATGGTGATTAACATAACAATAACAAAATTTTAAAAAAATAAAAAAAAGAAAAGAAATAAAATGCCTCCAAATCAGCAAAGAAGTACTCAAACTCTCCCTCTTTGCAGATGATATGATACTTTATGTGGAAAACCAAAAGACTCTATCCCAAAACTGTTCTTTTTCAAGATTGCTTTGGCTATTTGGGGTCTTTTATGGTTCCATACTAATTTTAGGATTGTTTGTTCTAGTTCTGTGAAAAATGCTGTTGGTATTTTGATAAAGATTGCATAAAACTGTGGATTACTTTGGGTAGCATAGACATCTTAATATTTGTTCTTCCAACCAATGAGCATGGACTATCTTTCCATTTCTTTGGTCAATGTTTTATAGTTATTTAGAGTACAGGTCTTTCACATCTTTGGTTAGGTTTATTTCTAGGTATCTTATTTTTGTTGCAATTGTAAATGGGATTATTTTCTTAATTTCTTTTTCTGCTGCTTCATTATTATAGTATAGAAATACAACAGATTTCTGTACCTTGATTTTATATCCCATGAGCTTACTGAATTCATTAATCAGTTCTAGTAGTTTTTTTGTGAAGCCTTTCAGGTTTTCTATATATACTATCATGTCATCTGCAAATAGTGAAAGCTTTACTTCTTCCTTACCAGTCTGGATGCCTTTTAGTTTTTTGTTGTCTAATGGCTACGGCTAGGACTTCCAGTACTATGTTGAATAAAAGTGATGAGAGTGGGACGCCTGGGGGGCTCAGTCGGTTAAGCAGCTGCCTTCATCTCAGGTCATGATCCCAGGGTCCTGGGATTGAGTCCTGCATCAGGCTCCTTTCTCAGCAGGGAGCCTGTTTCTCTCTCTGCCTGCCAATCCCTCTGCTTGTGCTCACGTGCACACACGTGCTCTCTCTCAAATAAATAAAACCTTAAAACAAAAGAAAGTGGTGAGAGTGGACATCCTTGTCTTGTTCCTAACCTTAGGGGAAAAGCTCTCAGTTTTTCTCCATTAAGGATTATGCTTGCTGTGGGTTTTTCATCTAAGGCCTTTATTATGTTGATATATGTTCCCACTAAACCTATTTTATTGAAGGTTTTTATCATGAATGGATGTTGTATTTTGTCAAATGGTTTTTCTGCATCTATTGAAATGAACATATCGTTTTTATCCTTTCTCTTGTTGAAGTGATGTATCATGTTGATTTCTGAATACTGACCCACCCTTGCATCCTGGGACTAAATCCCACTTGGTCATGGTGAAGTTCTTCTTTTTTTTTAATGTATTGTTGGATTTGGTTTGCTAGTATTTTATTGAGAATTTCTGCATCTATGTTCATCAGAGATACTGGCCTGTAGTTCTTTTTTTGTGATGTTTTTATCTTTGGTATCAGAGTAATGCTGGCCTCATAGAATGAATTTAGAAGTTTTCTTTCCTCTTCTGTATTTTGGAATATTTTGAGAAGAATAGGTATTAGCTCTCTAAATGTTTGGTAGAATTCACCTGTGAAGGCGTCTGGCCCTGGACTTTTGTTTGTTGGGAGTTTTTGGATTACTGATTCAGTTTCATTGTTGGTCATCAGTCTGTTCAAATTTTGTATTTCTTCTTGCTTCAGTTTTGGTATATTATATGTTTCTAGGAATTTATTTCTTCTAAGTTGTCCAATTTGCTGGCACATAATTTTTCATAATATTCTCTTACAAATGTCTGTATTTGTCATGTTGGTTGTTATTTCTCCTCTTTCATTTGTGACTTTGAGTCCTCTTTTTTTTTTTTAAATGAGTCTGGCCAGGGGGTCATCAATTTTATATATTCAAAGAACCAGCTACTGGTTTCATTGATCTATTATATTTTTTAGATGTCTATCAAATCAGAGAATCAACTCTTCATTAGAGTTTTTAGAAAGAGAAGATTAGGTAGGTATAGAAAAAATTACAGAGTATGCTCTTTCAGGTATGAGCCAAGCTTTGTATTAAGAGTTTGGGGCCCGTATACTAGAAGGCCACGTACAAAATACTCAGTATTAATCAGTATTTATTCAGTTCATGAAATCCCTTAATGAAATAAAAAAGATAAATTTACAGTATTTTAAATTTCTATGTTTAACAAAAGTTTACGAAGTATTTTATGTACCCTCCCTTTTTTTTTTTTTTAACAAACAGCTTTTATAGTGAGTGAAGCTGAGATTATTATTCCCATCTTACAGATGGAGAATCTAAGGCTCAGAGAGGTTTGGCTTGGCCAAGATTACTCACAGGGCAAGGATCCAAAACCAAGTCTTCAGACTTAATCTAGTGCTTTCCCTCTACTGCCTCTTCCAGGCTAATTTGATTAGGCTTTGCCTAATAGCAGAAAACTGAACTTGATGCCCTCTCACAGTCCTCTTCAGGCCAAAAAATCTTAAGAGGTTGGTAGTAAGATGAGAGTAGTATTTAATAAAATATGCAAAGTTTTAATAGTATGATACTAATGAATTACAAATTCATTAGTAAGAAAAACTATTCCATCCATCAGATAGATTTCTTAATAACATACTGAAGCATATTATGCACCATCATCAGTAACTGTTAGAGAAAGAATAAAGAACAGAAGGTTAGGGCAGATGTTCATTAAGTAGACATAAAAGCTATTGATCTAGGGGCACCTGGGTGGCTCAGTCGGTTGAGTGTCCAACTCTGGATCTCAGCTTTGGTTATAATATCAGGGTCCTAGGATCAAGCCCCACATCAGGTTCTGTGATTGGCAGGGAGTCTGCTTGGGATTCTCTCTCTCCTTCTCCTCTGCCCCTCCCCCACCCACTCATGCATGTACTCTTTCTCTCTCAAATAAATCTTTAAAAAAAAGTTATTGATCTAATCAGCAAATCTATAAGAAAGGCTGTCCTTTGGGGTGCCTGGGTGGCTTGATCGGTTAGGTGTCTGCCTTTGGCTCAGGACATGATCCCAGGGTCCTGGGATCGAGCCCCACGTCAGGCTCCTTGCTCAGTGGGGAGTTTCCTTCTCCCTCTCCCTCTGCCTCATACTCCCCCTGCTTGTGTTCATTCTCTCTCTGTCAAATAAATAAACAAAATCTTTAAAAAAAAAAAAAAAAAGGCTGTCCTTCACCTGGGTTTGCAGTTAGTTATAAACTATGATTGCCTCATCACTCATGCTCATTAGGGAAGCTAGTATGCAAAGAGGATCACTTTCTAGGATACAGAATAAGCCAAAAACAATAATACAAGAATGCGCATATATGGAAAAATTAAATTTCTCGGGTAATCAAAGAAATAAAAATTAAAGTAAGATACCACGGTTTATCTATGAACCTGCAAAACAATTTCTTTTAACACTTAGTGTTAGTGGAGTATACTGAAACAATCTCCCATAGTCCTAGAGGAAATATAATTGGAGTCAGCCTTTTGGAGGCATTCTGAAGTTGTTTATTAAAAATGTATATATTTAACTAGTAATTTGACTTACATTAATTTATCCTAAAAAATTCACAAACAGTAGTGTAATGTGCAAAAATGAACATTTTATGAAGGCAAAAACCAGCAAGATATCATTTAACAAACGGAATTCATTAATAAATTCTCAGACATCCATATAAAACTATACTATTTAGTCCTTAATAATTCATGTTCTTAAGGGTACCTCGGTGGCTCAGTCAGTTAAGCATCAGACTCTTGATTTTGGCTCAGGTCATAATCGCAGGGTGGTAAGATGGAGCCCCATGTCAGGCTCTGCATTCAGTAGGGAGTCTGCTTGAGATTCGCTCTCTCCCTCTGCCTCTGTCCCTCCCCTGCTCATGTGCTCTCTCTCTCCCTCTAAAATAAATAAATCTTTAAAAAAATTCATATTCTCAGAGAATACCTAATGCCACAATAAATTATAATGTAAGAAAAAAGGCAGGGCATATATTCTTAAACTATGATCCCAATTTTTTTTAAATTTTATTTTATTATGTAATGTTAGTCACCATACATCTTTAGTTTTTCATGTACTGATCCATGATTCATTTTTTTCATATAACATCCAGTGTTCCATGTAGTATGTGCCCTCCTTAATACCCAACACCAGACTAACCCATCCTCCCACCCCCTCCTCTCTAAAACTCTCAGTTTGTTTCTCAGAGTCCATAGTCTCTCATGGTTCATCTCTCCCTCCGATTTCCCCACCTTCATTTTTCCCTTCCTTCTCCTAATGACCTCCATGCTATTCCTTATGTTCCACAAATAAGTGAAACCATATGATAATTGACTTTCTCTGCTTGACTTATTTCACTTAGCATAATCTCCTCCAGTCCCATCCATGTTGATGTAAAAGTTGGCTAGTTATCCTTTCTGATGGCTGAGTAATATTCCATTGTATATATGGACCACATCTTCTTTATCCATTCATCTGTTGAAGGGCATCTTGGCTCTTTCCACAGTTTGGCTATTGCGGACATTGCTGCTATGAACATTGGGGTGCATATGGCCCTTCTTTTCACTACATCTGTGTCTTTGGGGGTAAATACCCAGGAGTGCAATTTCTGCGTCATAGGGTAGCTCTATTTTTAAATTTTTGAGGCACCTCCACACTGTTTTCCAAAGTGGCTTACCAACTTACATTCCCACCAACAGTGTAAGAGGGTTCCCCTTTCTCCACAACCTCTCCAACATTTGTTGTTTCTTGCCTTGTCAATTTTTGCCATTCTAACAAGTATAAGGTGGTATCTCAATGTGGTTTTGATTTGAATTTCTCTGATGGCTAATGATGATGAACATTTTTTCATGTGTCTGTTAGCCATTTGTATGTCTTCTTTGGAGAAGTGTCTTTTCATGTCTTCTGCCCATTTTTTGACTTGATTATTTGTTTTTTGGGTGTTGAGTTTGAGAAGTTCTTTATACATCTTGGAAATCAGCCCTTCGTCTGTACTGTCATTTGCAAATATCTTCTCCCATTCTGCGGGTTGCCTCTTTGCTTTGTTGACTGTTTCCTTTGCTGTGCAGAAGCTTTTTATCTTGATGAAGTCCGAAAAGTTCATTTTTGCTTTTGTTTCACTAGCCTTTGAATATGAATCTTGAAAAAGTTGCTGTGGGCGATGTCAAAGAGGTTACTGCCTATGTTCTCCTCTAGGATTTTGATGGAGTCCTGTCTCACATTGAGGTCTTTCATCCATTTTGAGTTTATCTTTGTGTATGGTGTTAGAGAATGGTCGAGTTTCATTCTTCTGTACATAGGTGTCCAATTTTCCCAGCACCATTTATTGAAGAGACTGTCTTTATTCCATTGCATATTTTTTCCTGCTTTGTCGAAGATTAGTTGACCATAGAGTTGAGGGTCCATATCTGGGCTCTCTATTCTGTTCCATTGGTCTATATGTCTGTTTTTGTGCCAGTACCATGCTGTCTTGATGATCACTGCTTTGTAATATAGCTCGAAATTGCGCAACGTGATGCTCCCAGCTTTGTTTTTCTTTTCAACATTTCCTTGGCGATTTGGGGTCTTTTCTGATTCCATACAAATTTTAGGTTTGTTCCAGCACTTTGAAAAATGTCATTGGAATTTTGATCAGGATGGCACTGAAGGTATAGATTGCTCTGGGTAGCATAGACATTTTAACAATGTTTATTCTTCCGATCCATGAGCATGGAATAATTTTCCATCTTTTTGTGTCTTCCTGAATTTCTTTCATGAGGGTTCTGTAGTTCCTAGAGTATAGACCATTTACCTTTGGTTAGGTTTATTCCGAGGTATCTTATGGTTTTTGGTGCTATTGTAAATGGAATCGTTTCTCTAATTTCTCTTTCTACAGTTGCGTTGTTAGTGTATAAGAAAACAACTGTTTTCTGTGCATTGATTTTGTATCCTGCCACATTACTGAATTGCTGGATGAGTTGTAGTAATTCGGGGGTGGAGTCTTTTGGGTTTTCCACATAAAGTATCATGTCATTTGCGAAAAGACAGAGTTTGACTTCTTTGCCAATTTGAATACCTTACATTTCTTTTTGTTGTCTGATTGCTGTTGCTAGGACTTCTAGTACTATGTTGAACAATAGTGGCGAGAGTGGGCATCCTTGACGTGTTCCTAATCTTAAGGCAAAGGCTCTCAGCTTTTCCCCATTGAGGATGATATTCGCTGTGGGATTTTCATAGATGGATTTTATGAACTTGAGGAATGTTCCTTCTATCCCTATACTCTGAAGAGTTTTAATCAGGAAAGGATGTTGTATTTTGTCAAATGCTTTTTCTGTATCAATTGAGAGGACCATATGGTTCTTCTCTCTCCTCTTATTAATGTGTTCTATCACATTGTTGATTTGCAAATGTTGAACCACCCTTGCATACCAGGGATAAATCCCACTTGGTTGTGGTGGATGATCCTTTTAATGTATTGTTGGATCCTATTAGCTAGGATTTTGGAATCCATATTCATCAAGGGTATCGGTCTGAAATTCTCCTTTTTGATGGGCTCTTTGCCTGGTTTGGGGATTAAGGTAATGCTTGCCTCATTGAATGAGTCTGGAAGCTTTCATTCTGTTTCTATTTTTTGAAACAGCTTCAGGACAATAGGTATTATTTCTTCTATGAATGTTTGGTAGCGTTCCCCAGGGAATTCATCAGGCCCTGGACTCTTTTTTGGGGGTGAGGTTGTGATCACTGCTTCATTCTCGTTACTGGTTATTGGCCTATTCAGGTTGTCAATTCCTTCCTGTTTCAGTCTTGGCAGTTTATAGGTTTCAGGAAGGTATCCATTTCATCCAGGTTGCTCAATTTGTTGGTATATACTTGTTGATAATAATTTCTAGTAATTGTTTCTATTTCCTTGGTGTTAGTCATGATCTCTCCCCTTTCATTCATAATTTTATTAATTTGGGTCCTTTCTCTTTTCTTTTGGATAAGTCTGGCCAGTGGTTTATTGATCTTATTAATTCTTTCAAAGAACCAACTTCTAGTTTCATTGATCTGATCTACTGTGTTTCTGGTTTTTAATTCACTGATCTCTGCTCTAATCTTAATTATTTCTCTTCTAATGCATGGCTTAGGCATTCTTTGTTGCCTTTTGTCTAGTTCTTTAAGGTGTAAAGTTAGTTGGTGAATTCAGGATATTTCTATTTTTTTGAGCAAGGCTTGGATATATTTCCCCCTTAGGACCTCCTTTGCAGTATCCCATAGGTTTTGGACCGATGTGTTTTCGTTCTCATTGGTTTCCATGAATTGTTTAAGTTCTTCTTTGATTTCCTGGTTGACCATACATTCTTGAGCAGAGTGGTCTTTAGCTTCCAAGTGTTTGAATTTCTGCCAAATTTTTTTGTGATTGAGTTCCAGTTTTAAAGCATTACGGCCTGAGAACATGCAGGGAATAATCTCAAGCTTTTGGTATCGGTTGAGACCTGATTTGTGACCCAGTATGTGGTCTATTCTGGAGAAAGTTCCATGTGTGCTCGAGAAGAATGAGTATTCTGTTGTTTTAGGGTGGAATGTTCTGTATATATCTGTGAGGTCCATCTGGTCCAGTGTGTCATTCAAAGCTTTTGTTTCTTTGTGATTTTCTGCTTAGATGATCTCTCTATTGCTGAGAGTGGAGTATTGAAGTCTCCTACAATTAACATATTGTTATCAATAGGACTGTTTTGGTTAACAGTTGGCTTATGTAGATGGCTGCTCCCATGTTGGGGGCATAGCTATTTACAATTGTTAGATCTTCTTGTTGGATAGACCCTTTAAGAATGATATAGTGTCCTTCTGTGTTTCTAACTACAGTCTTTAGTTTAAAATCTAATTTGTCTGATATGAGAATTGCTTCCCCAGCTTTCTTTTTAGGTCCGTTGGCATGGAAGATGGATCTCCATCCCTTCACTTTAGTCTGGATGTATCTTTAGGTTCAAAATGAGTCTATAATAGACAGCATATGGATGGGTCCTTTTTAGCCAATCTGCAACCCTGTGGTGTTTTATGAGAGCATTTAGGCCATTCACATTGAGAGTGATTATTTTATTATATCGAAGACCTTGTTTTTATAGATTGTCCCTGTAAATTTCCATTCTATATCACTCTTGGGGTCTTTCTCCTTTTATAGAATGCCCCCTTAATATTTCTTGCAGGGCTGGCTTAGTGGTCACATATTCTTTCAGTTTCTGCTGGTCTTGGAAGCTCTGCATCTCTCCATCCATTCTAAATGACAGCCTTGCTGGATAAAGTATTCTTGGCTGCATGTTCTTCTCATTTAGTACCCTGAATATGTCTTGCCAGGCCTTTCTGGCTTGCCAGGTCTCTGTGGATAGGTCTGACGTTATTCTGATGTTCCTCCCTCTGTACGTAAGGAATCTCTTCCCCCTAACTGCCCTTAAGATGGTTTCCTTGGTTCTAAGATTTGCGAGTTTTACTATTACATGCCAGGGTATTGGCCTATTTTTCTTTATCTTGGGAGGGGTCCTGTCTGCCTCTAGGACTCGAATATTTGTTTCCTTCCCCATATTAGGGAAGTTCTCAGCTATGATTTGCTCAACTGTATCTTCTAGTCCTCTCTCTCTCTCTCCACCCCCTCAGGGATCCCAATAATTCTGACACTGGAATGTTTCATGGTGTCACTTATTTCTCTGATTCTATTTTCATGGATTCTGAGTTGTTTTTCCCTGGCCTCCTCTTTTCCCTTCTTGTCTATTAATTGGTCTTCTAAATCATTAATTCATTCTTCTGCCTTGCTTACCCTGTTAGATTATCTAGATTAGATTGGATCTCATTGATAGCATTTTTAAGTTCTGCCAGTTCAGCTTTCATTTCTGCCCTTAGAGACTCTATGTTGCCATTAATCGATTTCTCCATTCTAGCTATCGTCTTCACAACTGCTAGCCTGAATTCCATCCCCAACATCTTGGTTATATCTGTATCCACTTGTAAATTTGTGGCAGAAGTCACAGTCTCTGAGTCTTTCCTATTTTGGGGGTTCCTCCTCCTAGTCATTCTGTTGAGGGGCGGTTGAGGGAATGTATAGAGTCCAAATTATTGACCAGAACCCAAGCAAGATGCACCTGTTTTATAGGGACCTTAGGGTTGCTGGCCTCTTGTTCTCCCAGCCTCTTCTGGGGGAGGGGCCTGCTACGCAGTTACTCAGGCAACCCTGTTTGGGCAGAGCTGCCCTGCCCCCTTTGGCGGGGATGGGCTCAGTGGAAACCATTTTTGGGGGCTTTTGTTCTCTGGCGGCTTTCCCTGGCAGCTTTCCGCGTGTCTTCCGAGAGTCAGAGCAGAAGAGATCATTTCCAACCCTCTGCCTCAGAGCAGAGAGATCATCACAGTCTGTTCTTCACTGAGCTCTCCAGGCCACACTATCTCTGTTTCTGTCTGTGGTGCTATAAGCTGCAGCGTCCTGGGTTGTGTGCCCTTTAGCAGCGCTCCCAGTCCTTGCCTCCAGGTTGGGGCACGTCTCTGCCCTTTGCATTCTAAAACCACCAGCCGCCCCCAGTTTGCACGCGCAGCCCCACCGCTCCGGGTTTCCATCCAGGGGCACTGCTCTAAAGCCCTTTCCCCATCACTACCAGTCTGCAAGTCTGTGCCTGGTCCCCAACGCGGCAGGCTATCCCTCACTGGCAGTGTAGGATCCCAAGGGCTCGGCTCCCTCCCCCTTCCATTTTTCCTCCGATATCTGCCCTCGGAATCGCGGCTCCCCAATTCATACCCCGAAACCAACCGCCTGCAATATTCTATTTGTAGAGATCCAGATCTATCTTCTTACATCTCAGGCTGATTTCGTGGGTGTTCAGAGTGGTCTGGTAGATATCTAGCTCAATGCCGGGACCAGTTGGAATAGGGTCCCCTACTCCTCCACCATACTTTTTCAAGTATGATCCCATTTTTAAAAAATCAAAAATATGTACCCATATGCATGTAAATTATACTGGAAGGAAAAACTCCAAACTGTTAACCAATGGATTTTTCTTGATGCTGACTGCACAGAAGATTGCTTTATCTCACTGTTACAATGAAATTTTGGAACTTCTTACAGTATCAATATGAGAATAGTAGTATATTGACTTCTTAAGCTTCCTTTTGGTGAGTATATATTTTAAATGGTGGGAAATGACTTACTGATGAATACTGATGGCTTTGCCCCAAAGTCATCCTGCCCAGAGCTGACATGGACCTCAAGCCCCTATATACTGGACCCCAACAAGACAGCAGTTATGTGATATTTCCTTTTAAAATTAAGTCTGGGGAAAAGACTCTCCTGAAGAATTGTTATATTTATCAAGGAATGAGAATTTTACCACTGCCTTGAGTGGCTGGAGAGTTCAGAAATGCTAATAACCTTTTGCATGGCTCCAGGTGCTTTACAAGGATTTTAGGAAAGGGGGGGTTGGTTTGTTTTGTTTTAAATGGCAAAGAATACAGATCCCAGAATCTACATGTCCAAAGGCAATGATCTCCCTCTGGGGTAATGAATGTCTCATTTTGTAATTAGGCACTTGCTGTAAGTGCTCCAGGGTTTCACTAACGTGCCTGTAAGACCCACTCTTCACCTTCCTCCATGCCTACCACATTCTTCATCTTTGCTGGTCTCATTTTAATTTGCTGCTTACGCTTAACCTACAAAGCTGGCAAAGTCTGAGCTTGCTTTAAATTCCATTAGTTGAGCCTTTCATTTTTGTGTAGTTTAGTTTTAGAACTGTACATATAGACCAGGTACGAAACTGACATTTGATTGAACCTGGAATGTTTGCCAAATGCTGGTATGTAACCAGCCAACAAATCTGTTTGCAGTCTATTCAAGATAGTCAGACCTACTTTTAGCAGGTCAGCTTATGAATGAACAAGATTGCCAACCAGACCACTAGCAATTTTTCCAAAGAGTGTCAGGAAATGAGAGCTAGCCTGCACCTCTGAACCATGTGGCCTGGTACAAATCTGGGATTAAGGAAGGTAGATATTCAGCAAACCAGCCTCTTTGTGGGTCCTGAGCTTCTTTCCTCTCCTTGTCAAGTTCACTGCCTACTCAGTCACTACCCCTATGAAGTGATGACCTATATTGGTGTTACTGAACTTATCAGACCATACAGCATGGTAAGAGTCCACAAGGCACATTCAGATTAAAGTGGACCAAAAAAGCTGTCAAAAATGAATTACGCCAGAAATATAAGATTCATATGCACATTTTCTTTAAAAAAAAATAAAAATCTATTTTCAATAAAAAATTCAAAATACAATGATTGTCAAAATTATAGAAAAAGTATAGAACATGAACTGGCAAGTTGACCAGACAATGACATCATTCTGATGAGGACCCTCCCATGCATGAATGTGCACGGTGACCAGGGCTGCATTCATAGGATGGTTCTTCACTACATTTATGGCCATGGCACAGACAATCTTAATGACAGAGTAAGCTTCCCTCACTGGTTCCAAACAGCAATGTCAAGGACTGTCAATGCCAAAGCTTCATGATTCTTGGAGTCAGTCTAGTAAGCAGCTATTGAAATGTCTATTATCAATCAGAAATGTCCTTAAAAAGTTATTCATGTTAATATTTATTCCAAGTCAAACGTTCAAATACAGTGTGAATATACTGTTTGGCACCCTAAGTCATGCAAAAGTTCTTCTTTGTGTGATGAACTGCTACTGTGGATCTATAAAAATCTATTAGAATTAGTGTAGGAGGGAAACATAGTGGCCTAAGCCTTTCTACTCAAAAAGGCAGACCCAGTAGCAATCTATCTCCACCAATTACCCAATTCTCAGCATTGCCCCACTGCTACTACCCTGCAGGCTTTTCCAAGGCTAATCTGAGAACATCACCTTCACTAGAACACTTTCTCACCTCCAAACCCCTTAGGCAGCACTTATTGTCACCTATGACCTATAACAAACCCTTCTCAATTTACCACCGTTACTTCTTTGTCTTATCTTTCCCCTCCAGCCTAATTTTCCTACTCAGTTCCTTCAAATACATGCTGCACTTAGTTTGTTCATACCTTGGCCTCCTCCAAAGCCCTCCTCTCTGCTCTTAGGAAGCCTCCCTTTTGTGAAGGTCTAGCATAAGACCTTCATGTTCTATCATCTCTGTGAGGCCTTTCCTGCCCTCTGACAACCTTGCAGCACATGCTGTCTGTCTCAGAGCACCCTTCTCAGATCCCTTGCATCTGTTATAGTCCAATAAGACTAGAGATATCTCAAGAGCAAAGGACCATGGCCATCCTTCTGCCTCAAAGGCCTACCATGGGCTAAAATACTTGAGCCCTGATTGAGAAAGAAAACACTAAAGTCAACTTCAACACTCTAATAACAATCTTTCTCTCTTCATCAAATACCAAAATTATGATATTTATCTGTAGTTCTCTGAAAGTTCTCTATTGAGAGTGGGCTCTCTCCTTCTAACAAAGGTATTATTTCTCAAAGACACCAACTAGTTGGGACCTCAACTCTGATGACAAAATAATTAATGACCTGACCTGCTAGATGATGGCTAGGCAAAACAAAACAGCAAACCCAAGGCTCTTCTCCGGTTGCCACAACACATGGTAGATGGATGACAATGCTGAGTGCTCCGGTGCCAAGGAGGAAAAATAGACATGCTCCTTGTTCTCAAAGTATGTGTAGTCTTGTTAAAGAGATAAGATCCAGAGCAAGCTAACCAGCAATGCCAGGGACTACAAGAAGTGTGGACCTGAAACAACCAATCTTAATGACAGAAGCAAGTTTCTCTCACCTGGTTCCAAAAAGCAAGGTCAAGAGCTAACTGTCATAATGCCATAGCTTTATGACATCTCTTAAAGACCAGCAACCAACCAAACAAAAAACTACTCAAATAAAAACAAACAAGAACAGAAAGAAAAAAAAAAAGACATTTCCTTGGTTAACTTCAAGTTAGTGACTAATCTCCCAGACCAGGGCTGGGCAACAGAGCAAGTTGCAACCTCCTATAGTTACAAGGCATGGAGCATAGGAGACAGTTATTAGAAGATTTATCCTGCAGGGTTACCAGATCCAAACTGGGAACTAGAGAGATGAGTCAATGTGGGATGGTAAAATATGAATCAATATTCAGAACTCATCAAGCTTTCTATCCAACCCAGAGACCTAGAGAATGAGGAGCAGGTGAAGAAGTTGGATTCATAGCCAAAGCGTGTGACAAGGGAGGAGTCCAGAGAAGAAGAAGACCAGAGTGAGTCATCAACATTGGCATCAGAACTGTACCCGGCAGCCGGTGACTGCCACTGTATCAGCCAAACAGCACCGAGATCCTAAAGTTGAATGTTTCTCCTCAGGGATTCCTGACATTCCAAATTTCCTTTTACAATTGGGAGTTTAAGCTTTCTGGGACGAGGACAAGGATTTTAAACATCTGCATTTTTCCTAGTCATTTTGTGATTTAAAAACTGCAAAGTGGGCAGGTCTTTCCACAGACATAGAAGTGAGCCCAAACTACACTGTAGTGGACAATGAGATCTCCCTTATGCTAACAAGATCTTTGCTGGATCTGGGCCAACTTAATTTAGCTATGAAATGACCTCTCTCCTCCCCATGTGTGACTTTTGGTGGTGGAAACTGCTACAGAATTATCCACACTGCAAAATCAGGACTGTCCTGACCTACCAGAGAGCGTACCTCATCCAACTGAGGAAGACGAGACCTGTTTCACATGGATGATGTCCAAAAGAATGCTCACCTTATACTTCACTAAACTTCATTAAACTGTTCATTTTAGGCAGTTTTTGTAGTTGTGTTATATTTAATAAAGCTTAGAGAAATGAAGCAGACATATCCTGCATGTGTAAATACAATATAAGGTATTCGACAACTACTGAACACTTGCTGTGCCTCAGGTCCTGTACTCGTACTATGTAGAATTTGTCATTACATCCTCACTTTCAACTTATAAGAGTAGTTTTGCTTCGCTTTACAGATTGGGGGGGAAACCTCAAATGCTACAAAAATTTAGTAAGAAAAGAGTTAAAATGACTCCAGGTAGGTCTGACTTTGAAGTAAATAGCTCCTTGTACCTCTAGCCAACAGTAGAGAGGCCAGGGTGGAGTGGAGGGAGAGTCTTTTGATTATGTAGTAAAGAAGACCATGGAGGACAGAGAACACTGAATATGCCATCCCTTTCACCACTCTCTGGGCAGGATCAGTATCTGAAAATTCTTTCCATTTCTTTTCATGTGAAATGTCCTTAGTAAGCAATTATCAGTGTATTTGTTCTCTTCTCTCAGCACAGAGGGAAATGAGTCAAAAAGTTGAAAAAGAGAAAAGATGAAGTTAGTAAACCCTTGATTTAGACAACTTATAAATTCCATTTCCCAAATACGGTTCCACTCTAAAAATATTGCTCTTGAAGGCCGAAATTCTATTTTTAAAAATCGCAACTCACACAGTGATCTAAATAATGGCTTTCAAATTTCTCAAAGAGTTCTAAAATCCATATACTCTAAACTGCTCTTTCCATGTTTACACACACACACACACACACACACACACACACACACACACACAACCAAAAAAAAAAAAAGTGGCAAGAACATACGACATCTTTTGGGGATATCTTATTGCCATAGAAAGCAAGAAGACTCAAAGACTAATGGGATTATATCAAAACGACACAGGAACCAGGGGTGCCCGAGTGGCTCAGTCTGTTAAGTATCCAGCTCTTGGTTTTTGTTCAAGGTCATGATCTCATGGGTCACAGGATTGAACCCTGTGTGTAGCTCCAAGCTCAGCAGGGAGTCTGCTTGAAGATTCTCTCCCTCTGCCGCCCCCCCCCCACCCACCCTGTACACGCACACCCCCCCGCTCTTAAAAAAAAAAAAAAAAAAAAAGACACAGGAACGGATTAAAGAGGCTTCCAGTGGCCAAATTTGGTCAAAAAAGAATGATTATAATTGACTGTAATATAGTAAATAAAAATCCATGAGTATACAGTAACTTGCATTAAAAAAGAAAAAGGGAAATCCGTATAACTCATATTCCCATCTCTTGTTGTAGCCTCTGATTTGATAATCAGTGACGTGTTTGTGCTCCTTTCAGACTGAATTTTTGCTCTGTATATGCATTTTCTGTTATAAAAGTAAAATAACATGAATAGCACTACAGTGTGCAATGCCTTTGATGGCAGAGAAAGAAATTATCCTTGAGATATCTATCACTTTTTTTAAGGCTGTAAGGTGGAAGAAATGAAAAAAAAAAGAAATGAAAACAATTCATTTAATACTTAGAGTTTCATATAAGAAGGCAGGAGATTTTCCCCAACTTTACACTGACTTTTGCACCATGTCTTGAATGGGCTGTATTCTGCTTGCAAAGTTCAATAATTTGTAGAATTAAGATTTTAAAAAATTAAACATTCCTAAAGGGAAGAAGATAGTAAAAGAAGAGTCAATATTAACAAAAGCTGAAAGGTAGAATACTGATATCATGAGGCCTCTAGGTGCTTCTAGCAGTGGAGACAGCTGAGTGGCACAAATGAAACACACCAGGCTCAAGTCAGGGTTCCTGCATATGAACCTCAACCCTGCCACACACGAGCTGTGTGTCCTGGAGAAGCCCTTTACCCCTTGCATTATTGTTTCTTTAATAAAGGAGTTGGCCCCATGACCTTCACACCTACTCTGTGAACTCATGAATGTCTGAACTTGTATTTCCCTTGTGCTGTTATGCCCTTGGGTGTATTAACTTCCCTGTGCCTCAGGTTCCTCATCTGTAAAATAGGGATGTTAACAGTCCCTGTACCTTGCTTGGCTGCTGTGAGAATGAAATAATATAGGTAAAGTATAATATTGGAACAGTGCCTGGAACGTAGTAAGCATGCCAAACTGTTTACTATCATCCTTATAATAAAAAAAAAAAGAAATAATAATTGCAATTTGTCATCCATCCAAAAGCTTCTCCAAAAGCTAATAATCCTTCAAAGAGCAGCTCTGATGCCTTCATCATTCTGACAGGAATTGCCTCTACCTGCCTCCCTTGTTCTCTATGATACAGTCTTGTGATAGCTCCTGGATGTCTACACCATTTTAGAATAAGGTAACTTCACAGCATCCTGCTCCAAACCATAATGTAAGGCCATGTCTTCTCTGCAGTGGGGAGAAAAGGAAAGAGTAGCTAAAACAGGTCTAATAGATTGATCTTTTCAGCGAAAGTAAAAAGAGACTAAGCAAAGGGAAACCAAGCATTAGAAGAAAAACCAACCTGACCAGAGAGTCTAGCATTCATGACTCAGATAGGCAGGTCTGGTTATAAGACTTATAGAATGCAGGTAAAAGCTAAAGCTGGGTACATGCAGTTCATGATACTGTTCTCTTTGGTTTTTTTAAAAAAAATACTAATAATTTTCAACTGATAATCTATGAAGTGTTTAAAAATCTAATAGTTGAAAAAAAAATCTTATTCTCCATGATACATGTGTAGATGACAGAAAGTTTCCTGGTTGAAGAGTAATCTATCAAATGCCTTTTCTATGATCCATTAACCATGTCAAGAGCTAAAATTCTATTTATTTAGGAAGGTCCTAACCATGAACATAAAGGGAGCATGAAGTTTGTCGTATTACTTCATGTCCCCGTTTTACATTACTTCAGGACTTGCCCCTATGGAAGGTAAGAAGGGAAAGCAATAGAGTCAAGGTAAAAAAATAAATAAACCTTCATCTCCTAATTACTCATCTACCCTTTCCCTCTGAAAGTCCCTTAACAAAATGCAAAATGTGGTCATTTTCTAAAATTACATTTTCTTTTATAACAAGTCCAGAAATACCACTGCCTTTGGAATACCCTCTGGGTTAGAACTCTCTAAAAATAAAACATTACTATAGGGACATGAAAAGAAACAATGCCCAAAGAATACGACACCACAAGAGAAATTAGACAAAACAAAGAATTATGGAATATACTTTTGGCAAAGATGTCCCTTTTTAGTCCACAGTGTTCATAATTGGGTAGGTGTGGGACAGTATTAAGCTAGGAGGAGAAGGTAAATAATGCCTGAAGGTTAAAGGGGAAAATACCTAAAAAGGGCCACAATTACTCACTCAAAGGTCTATTCCAGCTTAACAGTCCATGACGTACATATCAATGACATTCTCACCTGTCTCAGTCCAGTCATTCAATAGATGTACTGAACTCTCAGTATGTGTGAGGTATTGGAGGCAGACGGTAATGAGGAGAAACAGTGCACAAGCGCCCCCACAATGTGCAAAGTATGAAGGGATTACACAGGTAACAACTAGTCCAGGTTAAGGGATGGAACCGGACATCAGAAGAGGGCTTCTAAAGTAAAGCCTTGAACCCACGGGGGGCGGGGGGCGGAGGGGCAAGACGGCAGGAGAGTAGGGGACCTTGTTTCATCTGGTCCCTTGAATTTTGCTGGATATCTATCAAACAATTCTGAACACACACAAATTCAAACTGAGATGTAAGAAGATTTATCTGGATCTCCACAAGCAAAAAAATGACTACTTCTTGCAAGTAGGAGGTGTGGAACCTTGAATCTTCAGGGGAAATATCTGAAGATAAACGGAGTGGGGAGGGAGCCTCCATAAGCCAGCTGCTGGAAAGTGATACAGCACCGGAGCAAAAAATTGGGACCCTTGGAAATCTGCTCTAGTGAGAGGTACCCCCTTCTGAAAAGGGCACAAGGGACGAATAGGGCAGAATTCTAGGTGAATCATTGTGGTCTCAGGATTCCAGGAGACTCAGAATGAACAGAGGAGCCTGAACGGATAGAATGCCCAGGCAGTGGAGCCGGGAGACTGGTTATAGTCAGTGAGCCCAGAAGGGAATCTCAGCTCTGGTCACCATAAACCACGAGCTGAGCTGGTAGGGAGACGGCCCTCTGTCTGACCACCCTGAAAAGGACTAGAAGGTGCAGGCTGTTTAACATCCTAGGGGAGATATAAAACAGCTTGCCCCCATGACAGGGACAGCTCTCAGGGCTGTGTGGCCTATGAAAGGACACTGGGGCCGCACCCAGCGTGACCAGGGAGCTGCAGAAGAAGGTGCATGAGTGAGCCCATGGCCACTAGCAGTTGTGGAGTCACAAAGCGCAAAGATGTTCACGGGTCCCCATGACTCCCCCAGAAGCAGCACAGCCGGAGGGAGCTGCGGGATTCAGTGGTTTGGCACACAAAGAGCCCACACCCACAACTGGGCTACAGTTCTCAGGGCATTGAGACCCCCGAAGGGTCACTGGGGCAGCACCCAGCATGACCTGGGAGCTGCAGAAGAGGGTGCACATACGAGCCCACAGCCACTAGCAATTGCAAAGTCACAAAGCACAGAGATGCTCATGGGTCCCCATGACTCCCTGGCGAGAGGTGTGATGGGCATAAATTGTGCAAGTCTGTGGAGTTTGGCACATGCAGAGGTGGAGATGGTTTGATTTGGAGGATTTACTGAGGGGGGAGACTGCGACATTGCATCTCTGGGCCGGAGATTCTTGCACAGCCATATTTGCTCTGACCCTCTCAAGAGAAGCAGAAAGACACCAGAGAACAAAAGCCACACAGCCAACCAGCTCACATTAAGCCCATCCCCCTGACAAGGGGTGGGGCAACTCCACCCAGGCAAAGACACCTGAGAAGCCAAGTAGCAGGCCCTCCCCCAGAAGACAGACTGGAAGAACAGGTGAATGATAAGCTTATTTCCCACAGGACTGTAAAACCCCAGCACCAGGGGAAAATAATATAAGGAGCTCCAGGTGTTCCCTCACAACACGTTTATACTTCAGGCTAAAATTTTACATTTCTTTTTTAGTTTCTTTTCTTATTTTTTCTTTTTTTTTCTTCCTTTTTTCACCCTGTTCCTGTTTGAAATATTCTTATTTCCCAACCTATGTTTTAAGTCACTTCTTAACTTTTATTTTTTCACATACATGTTTTATACTAGCCCATTTTTCACTCTATTCAATTTTATCATGAGATATATATATATAAGTTCTGATTTCTCTGCAATTTTGGGATATAGTGTCTTCTAACACACAGACCAAAAATCAATCAGGAATAGGCAGATCACCCTGCTTTCTCCACCCTGAGAGATTATAATCTCTCTCCTCACCCCCCCCTTTTTTTTCTTTCTTTTTTATTGTTTTGGATCATCTTGGCTTTGGTGGCATATCTGTGGTAGCTTTTGACCACTTCGGATTTTCTCTAAGGTGCATTTTGCTTGGGTTGTGGTTGATATTTTGGACTATGTCCATTCACTTAACCATCCCTCAACAGAATGACTAGGAGAAACTCCCAACAAAGAAAAGAACCAAAGACAATGTCCTCTGCCACAGAACTAATGGATATGGATATAAGCAAGATGTCAGAGAAAGACTTTAGGATAGCAATCATGAAGTCAATAGCTAGGCTTGAAAAAAGCATTAGTGACAGTACAGAATTTCTAAGGGCAGAAATGAGATCTAATCAGGCTGAACCTAAAAATGCTATGAAACAGAGGCAGTCTAAACTGGATACTCTAACAGCCAGGGTAAATGAGGCAGAAGAATGAATCAGTGATCTAGAAGATAAGTTGATAGAAAGGAAGGAAGCTGAGGAAGATAGGGATAGGCAGCTAGTAACCCATGAAAACAGACTTAGATCAATGACGCCATGAAACGTTCCAATGTCAGAATTATTGGGATCCCCAAGGGGGTAGAGAGAGAGAGAGAGAGAGGACAAGAAGGTATATTTGAGCAAATCACAGCTGAGAACTTCCCTAATCTGGGAAAGGAAACAAGCATTTGTGTACAAGAGGCAGAGAGGACCCCTCCCAAAATCAATAAAAACAGATCAACACCCCAACATATAATAGTGAAGTTTGCAAATCTTAGAGCCAAGGAAGCTATCCTGAGAGCAGCTAGGGGGAAGAGATTTCTTACATACAAAGGGAGGAACATCAGAATAACATCAGACCTATCCACAGAGACCTGGCAAGCCAAAAAGGGCTGGCAAGACATATTCAGGGTACTAAATGAGAAGAACATGCAGCCAAGAATACTTTATCCGGCAAGGCTGTCATTCAGAACAGACAGAGAGATAAAGAGCTTCCAGGACCAGCAGAAACTGAAAGAATATGTGACCACCAAGCCAGCCCTGCAAGAAATATTAAGAGGGATTCTATAAAAGAAGACAGACCCCAAGAGTAATATAGACCAGAAGTTAACAGAGACAATCTATAAAAACAGGTACTTTACAGGCAATACAATGGCACTAAATTCATATCTTTCAATAGTTACTCTCAACATGAATGGGCTGCATGCTCCCATCAAAAGACACAGGATTTCAGATAGAATAAAAAACAGGACGCATCCATATGCTGTCTACAAGAGACTCATTTTGAACTTAAAGACACCTCCAGACTGAAAGTGAGGGGATGGAGAACCATTTACCATGCCAACACACTTCAAAAGAAAGCTGGGGTAGCAATTCTCATATCAGAAAAATTAGATTTTAAACCAAAGACTGTAGTAAGAGATGTAAAGGGACACTATATCATACTTAAAGGATCTATCCGACAAGAAAATCTAACAAATGTAAATATCTATTCCCCCAACATGGGAGCAGCCAACTAAATAAACCAACTAATAACCAAAATAAAGAATCATAATGATAAAAATACATTAATAGTAGGAGACCTCAACACTCAACTTAAAGCAACAGACAGATCATCTAAGCAGAAGATCAACAAAGAAACAAGAGCTCTGAAGGACACATTGGACCAGATGGACTTCATAGATATATACAGAACATTCTATTCTAAAACAACAGAATACTCATTCTTCTCGAGTGAACACAGAACTTTCTCCAGAATAGATCACATACTGGGTCACAAATCAGGTCTCAACAGATAGAAAAGATTGAGATTATTCCCTGCATCTTCTCAGACCACAATGCTTTGAAACTGGAACTCAACCACAAGGAAAAATTTGGAAGGAATGGAAACACTTGGAGATTAAAAAGCATCCTGCTAAAGAATGAATGAGTCAACCAGGAAATTAAAGAGGAACTTAAACAATTCATGAAAACCAATGAAAATGAAAACACATCGGTTCAAAACCTATGGGATACTGCAAAGGCAGTATTTCTCACCAAGATCCTAGCGGATCCAACAGTACATTAAAAGGATTATTCACCACGACCAAGTGGGATTTATTCCTGGGCTGCAAGGCTGGTTCAACATCCTCAAAATCAATCAATATGACACACTACATAAATAAAAGAAAGGTCAAGAACCATGTGATACTCTCGATACAGAAAAAGCATCTGATATAGTACAGCATCCTTTCTTGGTTAAAACTTCACAGTGTAGGGATAGACGAATATACCTCAATGTCATAAAAGCCATCTATGAAAAGCCCACAGGAAATATCATTCTCAATGGGGAAAAACTGAGAGCTTTTCTGCTATTGTCAGGAACACAACAGGGATGTCCACTACCATCACCGCTGTTCAACATAGTACTAGAAGTCCTAGTCTCAGCAATCAGACAATAAAAAGAAATAAAATGCCTCCAAATCGGCAAAGAAGTAGTCAAACACTCACTCTCTGCAGATGACATGATACTCTACGTGGAAAACCCAAAAGACTCCACCCCAAAACTGCTAGAACTCATACAGGAATTCAGCAAAGTGGCAGGATATAAAATCAATGCACAGAAATCAGTGGCATTTCTATACACTAACAAAGAGACAGAAGAAAGAGAAATTAGGGAGTTGATCCCATTTACAACTGCACCCAAAACCATAGGATACCTAGGAGTAAATCTAACCAAAGAGGCAAAGGATCTGTACTCAGAAAACTATAGAACACTCATGAAAGAAATTGAGGAAGACACAAAGAAATGGAAAAATGTTCCATGCTCATGGATTGGAAGAACAAATATTGTTAAAATGTCTATGCCTAGAGCAATCTACACATTCAATGCAATCCCTATCAAAATACCATCCACTTTTCTCACAGAGCTGGAACAAATAATCCTAAAATTTGTATAGAACCAGAAAAGACCCTGAATAGCCACAAGAATGTTGAAAAAGAAAACCAAAGCTGGGGGCATCACAGTCCCAGACGTCAAGCTCTATTACAAAGCTGTAATCATCAAGACAGTATGGTACTGGCACAAAAACAGACACATAGATCAATGGAACAGAATAGAGAGCCCAGAAATGGACCCTCAACTCTATGGTCAACTAATCTTTGCCAAAGATATCCAATGGAAAAAAGAGTCTCTTCAACAAATGGTGTTGGGAAAACTGGACAGCCACATGCAGAAGGATGAAACTGGACCATTTCCTTGCACCATACACAAAAATAGACTCAAAATGGATGAAGGACCTAAATGTGAGACAGGAATCCATCAAAATCCTAGAGGAAAACATAGGCAGCAACCTCTGTGATCTTGGCCGCAGCAACTTCTTGCTGCACACATCTCCAAAGGGAAGGGAGACCACCACAAAAATGAACTATTGGGACTTCATCAAGGTAAAAAGCTTCTGCACAGCAAAGGAAACAGTCAACAAAACCAAAAGACAACTGACAGAATGGGAGAAGATATTTGCAAATCACATATCAGATAAAGGGTTAGTAACCAAAATCTATAAAGAACTTATCAAACTCAACAGCCAAAGAACAAAGAAGCCAATCAAGAAATGGGCAGAAGACATGAACGGACATTTCTGCAAAGAAGAGATCCAAGTGGCCAAGAGACACATGAAAAAATGCTCCACATCACTCAGCATTAGGAAAATACAAGTCAAAACCACAATGAGATACCACCTCACACCAGTCAGAACGGCTAAAATTAACAAGTCAGGAAATGACAGATGATGGCAAGGATGTGGAGAAAGGGAACCCTCCTACACTGTTGGTGGGAATGCAAGCAGGTGCAGCCACTCTGGAAAACAGTATGGAGGTTCCTCAAAAAGTTGGAAATAGAGCTACCCTATGACCCAGCAATTGCACTACTGGGTATTTACCTCAAAGATACAAATGTAGTGATCCGAAGGGGTATCTGCACCCCAATGTTTATAGCAGCAATGTCCACAATAGCCAAACTATGGAAAGAGCCCAGATGTTCATCAACATACGAATGGATAAAGAAGAGGTATATATATATACAATGGAATATTACACAGCCATCAAAAAACCCCAAAATGTTGTCATTTGCAATGACGTGGCTGGAGTTAGAGGGTATTATGCTAAGCAAAATAAGTCAATCAGAGAAAAACAATTATCATAGGATCTCACTGATATGCAGAATTTAAGAAACAAAGCAAAGGATCATAGGGGAAGAGAGGAAAAGAAAGAGAGGAAAAGAGAGAGGAAGATGGAATCATAGAGGGAGACAAACCATAGGAGACTCTTAATCATAGGAAAGAAACTGAGGGTTGCTGGAGGGGAGGGGGTAGAGGGATGGGTTAACTGGGTGATGGACATTAAGGAGGGCATATGATGTAATGAGCACTGGGTATTATATAAGACTGATGAATCACAGGCCTATACCTCTGAAACCAATAATACATTATATGTTAATTAACTGAACTTAAATGTTTTAAAAAATTTAAAAAAAGAGCAAGAGACATAGCTGACTTTCCTAATATATAAAAACAGATAAAGATTTAGATAAAATGAGAAGAAAAATATGTCCCAAATGAAAAAACATGACAAAATCACAGCAAGAGAGCTAAACAAAACAGAGATAAGTAACATGCCTGATAGTGAATTTAAAGCAACAGCCATAAAGATACTCACTGAACTTAAGAGGGGCAGATTTCAGTGAGACTTTCAACAAAGAAATAGAAAACATAAAAAATAACCAATCAGAGATGAAGAACTCAATAGCTAAAACTAAAAATACACTAGAGGGAATAAATAATAGACTAGAGGAAGCAAAAGAATGGACCAGCAACCTGGTACATAGAGCAATAGAAAGCAATCAAGCTAAACAGGATAAAGAAAAAAGATTAATAAAGAATGAGGACAGACTAAGGGAATTCAGTGAAACCATCAAGAGTAACAACATTCACATTGTAGGGATCCCAGAAGGAGGAGGGAGAGAGAAATGGAGGCAGAAAATGTGAAGAAATAATAGCTGAAAATTTCCCTAATCTAGGGAAGGAAACAGAAATCCAGATCCAGGGGCACAGAGGGTACCCAACAAGCCAAGGAGGTCCACATGAAATATAACAATTGTAAATATTTATGCACCCAACGTGGAAGCACCCAGATACATAAAGCACCTATTAGCAAACATAAAAGTAGTAATTGATAATAATACAATAATTTTAGGGGACTTGAACATCCCACTACATCAATGGATAGATCATCCAAACAGAAAATCAACAATGAAATAGTGGCGTTGAATGACACATTGGACTAGAAAGATAAAACAAATATATTCATAACATTCCATCCTAAAATAGCAGAATACACATTTTTTTCAGGTGCACGTGGAACATTTTCCAGAATAGATCACATGTTAGGCCACAAAACATATCTTAACAAATTCAATAAAACTGAAGTCATACCATGCATTTTTTCCAACCACAATGTTATGAAACTAGAAATCAACCACAAGAAAAAATCTGGAAAGAACACAAATACATGGAGGTTAAATAATACACTACTAGACAATGAATGGGTCAACCAAGAAATCAAAGAGAAAATAAAGAAATACATAGAGACAAATGAAAATGAAAACACAACGGCTCAAAATCTTTGGGATACAGAAAAAGCAGTTCTAAGAAGGAAGTTTACAGCAACACAGGCCTACCTCAGGAACCAAGAAATATCTCCAATAAAAAACCTAACCTTACCCCTAAAGGAACTAGAAAAAGGAGAACAAATTAAACCCAAATCAGTAGAAGAAATAATAAAGGTGAGAGCAGAAATAAACAAAACAGAAACAAAATAGAACAGATCAATGAGACCAAGAGCTGGTTCTTTGAAAACATCAACAAAACTGATAAACTCCTAGCCAGACTCATCAAAAAAAAAGAAAAAGAGAGAGAGAGGAATCAAACAAAATCACAAAAGAGGAGAAATAATCACCAACAGAACAGAAATACAAACAACTGTAAGAGAATATTATGAAAAATTATATGCGAACAAATTGGACAACCTAGAAGAAATGGATAAATTCCTAGAAACATAACCTACCAAAACTGAAGCAAGAAGAAATAGAAAATTTGAACAGACTAATCATTAGCAATTCAATTGAATCAGTAATCAAAAAACTCCCCAAAACAACAGTCCAGGATCAGATGGCTTCACAGATGAATTCTACCAAACATTTAAAGAAGAGTTAATACCTATTTTTCTCAAACTATTCCAAAATATAGAAGGAAAACTTCTAAATCCTTTCTATGAAGCTAGCATTACCCTGATACCAAAGATAAAAACACCACAGAAAAAGAGAACTACAGACCAGTATCTCTGATGAAAAAAGATGCAGAAATCCTCAACAAAATACTAGCAAATCAAATCCAACAATATATTTAAAAAAAATTCACCACAATCAAGTGGGATTTATTCCTAGGATGCAAGCGTGGTTCAATATTTGCAAATCAACATAACACATCACATCAACAAGAGAAAGGATACAAACCTTATGTTCATTTCAACAGATGCAGAAAAAGCATTTGACAAAGTACAACATCCCTTCTTAAAAACTCTCAACAAAGTAAGTTTAGAGGGAACATATCTCAAAATATGAAAAATATGAAATATGAAAAAAACCCAAAGCTAACATTACACTCATTGGTAAAAAACTGAAAGCTCTTCCTCTAAGATCAGGACTAAGACAAGAATGTCCTCTCTCACTTTTATTCATCATAGTACTGGAAGTCCTACCCACAGTAACCAGACAACAAAAAGAGATAAAAGGCATCCAAATCAGAAAAGGAGTAAAACTTTACTTGCAGATGACATGATACTATATATAGAAAACCCTAAAGACTCCACCAAAAACTACTAGAACTGATAAATGGACTCAGTGAAGTCATAGGATAGAAAATCAACATACAGAAATCTATGCTTCTATACACTAATTCTATACATTAATAATGTGTGCACTGGGACGCCTGGGTGGCTCAGTCAGTTAAGCATCTGCCTTCGGCTCAGGTCATGATGCCAGGGTCCTGGGATCGAGTCCCACATCAGGCTTCTTGCTCAGCAGGGAGCTTGCTTCTCCCTCTGCCTGCCGCTCCCCCTGCTTGTGCTCTGTCAAATAAATAAATTAAAAATCTTTAAAAAAATAATGTATGCACTAATGCATACACTAATTCTATATATTAATCATGTATACACTAATAATGAAGCAGCAGAAAATTAAGAAAACAGTCCCATTTACAACTGCACCAAAAATATAAAATACCTAGGAATAAACTTATTCAAAGAGTTAAAAGACATGTACTCTGAAAACTACAGAACATTGATAAAAGAAATTGAAGACAACACAAAAAAATGGAAAGACATTCCAAGCTCATGGGTTGCAACAACAAATATTGGTAAAATATCTATATTACCCAAAGCAATCTACAGATTTAATGCAATCTCTATCAAAATACCAATAGCATTTTGTAGAATTAGAACAAACAATCCTAAAATTAGTATGGAACCATAGAAGACCCTGAATAGGCAAAGCAATCTTGAAAAAGAACAAAAAAACTGGAAATATCACAATTCCAGACTTTAAGTTATATTACAAAACTGTAGTAATCAAAACAGTATGGTACTGGCAGAAAAAGACACATAGATTAATAGAACAGAACAGGGAGCCCAGAAGATAAACTTACAATTATATAGTCAATCTTTGATAAAGGAAGCAAGAATATGCAATGGAAAAGATATTCTCTTCAACAAATGGTGTTGGGAAAACTGGACAGCTACATGCAACATAATGAAACTGGACCACTTTATTACACCACACACAAAAATAAATTCAAAATGGATTAAAGACCTAAATGTGGGACCTGAAACCATAAAAATCCTAGAAGAGAGCACAGGCAGTAAAGTCTCTGCAATCAGCCATAACAACATCTTCCTAGATATATCTCCTGAGGCAAGGGAAACAAAGGCAAAATAAACTATTGGGACTACAAAATAAAAAGCTTCTTGGGGTGCCTGGGTGGCTCAGTTGGTTAAGCATCTGCCTTCGGCTCAGGTCATGATCTCAGGGTCCCGGGATCAAGTCCTGCATCGGGCTCCCTGCTCAGTGGGGAGCCTGCTTCTCCCTTTGCCTGCCCTGCCCCCTGCTTGTGCATGCGTGCTCTGACAAATAAAATCTAAAAAATTAAAAAATAAAAAGCTTCTGCAGAGCAAAGAAAATAACCAACTGAACAAAAAGCAACCTAATGAATGGGAGAAGATATTTGCAAGATATATGCAATCAGGGGTTAATATCCAAAATATATAAAGAACTTATACAACACCAAAAAAACAATCCAATTAAAAAATGGGCAGAAGACACCAACAGACATTTCTCCAAAGATGACCTACAGATTGCCAACAGACACATGAAAAGATGCTCAACATCATTCATCATCAGGGAAATGCAAATCAAAGCCACAATGAGATATCACCTCACATCCCCAACAACATAAGAAATAACAGATGTTGATGAGGATGTAAAGAAAAAGGAACCATCTTGCACTCTTGGTTGGAATGCAAACTGGTGTAGCATCTGGAAAACAGAGTGGAGGTTCCTCAAAAAATTAAAAGTTGAACTACCTATGATCCAGCAATCACACTACTGTTTATTTACCCAAAGAATACAAGAACACTAACTAAAAGGGATACTTGCACACCTATGTTTACAGCAGCATTATTTACAATAGCCAAGATATGGAAGCAGCCCAAGTATCTGTCTATTAATGAATGGGTAAAGAAGATGTGGTATATATATACAATAGAATATTATTCAGCCATGAAAAGAATGAAGTCTGGCCATTTGCAACTAGAGCATAATGCTAAGTGAAATAAGTAAAAGACAAATACCATATGATCTCACTTATATGTGGAATTTAAAAAACAAAACAAAGGGGAAAAAAGAGATAAACCAAGAAACAGACTCTTAACTGTAGAGAATTGATTGTTACCAGAGGGGATGGGGGGGAATGGATTAAATAGGGGATGGGGATTAAGGAGTACACTTGTAATGAGCACAAGGTGATACATGGAAGTTTTGAATCACTATACTGTACACTGAAAACTAATAACACTGTAGGTTAATTGGAATTAAAAACAAAAATGATATTATCCTTGATTTGATATTCTGCTGATGAATTTTTAGATACTGGCTTCTTTGCTCTCTTGAAAACCCTTAAATAGAGCTTCTGGTTTCTGGTCTGCATGTAAAGAGCTTGGAAGTCATCATCCCCATCCTCTCAAGGAAAAAGCTGAACAAAGTGAAAATCAACAACTCTTCTTAGGTCTATCAGAAAACTGAGGTCACAGGGCAAGCTATTGCCCCCCAAAATTGGAGATGGACAAGTAGTTGCAGAGAAGCACAACTTACTGGAACAGATACCTGCAAGCAGAGACCTCCAGGGGGAAGCAGTACCAAGGTAAGCAAACTGAAACTGTAACTAATGAATTGTTAGGGGTTCAGTGTAGTGGTTTGCTGGGGCTGGGAGCAGGGATTGACTGCAAATGGGCACAAGGTATCTTTTTGTGGTAACTGCAATGTTTTGATTTGATTTGTTTTGGATTGTAGAGGTGTTTGCACAATTCTGTAAATTTACTAAAAATCAATGAGGTGTTCCTTAAACTGGTGATTTTTATCACATGTAAATTCTATGTCAATAAAGCTATATTTTTAAAAAACTGATGTCATTATTTCAGGGAGGGGGGAAAGATGGCGGAGGAGTAGGGGACCCTATTTCAACTGGTCCCCGGAATTGAGCTGGTTATCTACCAGACCACTCTAAGCACCCAAGAAACCAGCCTGAGATGTAAGAAGATCTGGATCTCTACAAACAGAATATCACAGGCGGTTGGTTTTGAGGTACGAAGCGGGGAGCCGTGATTCCGCGGGCAGATATCGGAGGATAAACGGCAGCGGGAGGGTGCCTGGCCGCGGGGATCCTACACCGCTGGTGAGTGACAGCCTCCCGCGCTGCAGACGGGGCACAGACTCGCAGACTGGTAGTGGCGGGGAAAGGACTTTAAGGCAGCCCCGGAGTGGAAACCTGGAGCGGCGGGGTCGTGCCTGCGAAATGCAGCCCCCGGGGCCGAAACCCTGAGCGGCAGGGTCCCGCACGCGCGAACTGGGAGCGGCTGGCAGTTTTAGAAGCACAAAGGGCAGAGACGTGCTCCGACCTGGAGGCAGGACTGGAAGGGCTGCGGAGGGGCGTACAACCCAGGACGCTGCAGTTTATAGCAGCACGGATGGAAACGGAGACAGTGTGGCCTGGAGACCTCACGGAAGAACACACCGTGATCTCTCTGCTCTGAGGCAGAGGGTTGGAAACGGTCTCTTCTGCTCTGACTCGCGGAAGAGACGCGGAAAGCCACCAGGGAAAGCCACCAGAGAACAAAAGCCCCAAAAACTGATTCCCACTGAGCCCATCCCCCGCCACAGGGGCACAGGGCAACTCCGCCCAAACAGGGTTGCCTGAGTAACAGCGCGGCAGGCCCCTCCCACAGAAGACAGGCTGGGAAAACAAGAGGCCAGCAACCTTAAGGTCCCAAGAAAACAGGTGCATCTTGCTTGGGTTCTGGTCAATAATTTGGACTCTATACATTCCCTCAAACACCCATCAACAGAATGACTAGGAGGAGGAGCCCCCAAAACAGAAAAGACTCAGATTATGACTTATGCTGCAGATTTACAAATGGATGCAGATATAACAAGGTGTCGGAGATGGAATTCAGGCTAGCAATTGTGAAGACAATGGCTAGAATGGAGAAATCAATTAATGGCAACATAGAGTCTCTAAGTGCAGAAATAAAAGGGGAATTGGCAGAACTTAAAAATGCTATCAATGAGATCCAATCCAATCTAGATAATCTAACAGCTAGGGTAACTGAGGCAGAAGAACGAATAAGCGACCTGGAAGACAATATAATAGATAAAAAGGGAAAAGAGGAGGCCAGGGAAAAACAACTCAGAATCCATGAAAATAGAATCAGAGAAATAAGTGACACCATGAAGCGTTCCAATGTCAGAATAATTGGAGTCCCGGAGGGAGTGGATAGAGAGAGAGGGCTAGAAGATGTATTTGAACAAATCGTAGCTGAGAACTTCCCTAATCTGGGGAAGGAAACAAACATTCGAGTCCTAGAGGCAGAGAGGACCCCTCCTAAGATCAAGGAAAGCAGGCCAACACCCCGGCATGTAATAGTAAAACTTGCAAATCTTAGAACCAAGGAAACCATCTTAAGGGCAGTGAGAGGGAAGAGATTCCTTAAGTACAGAGGGAGGAACATCAGAATAACATCAGACCTATCCACAGAGACCTGGCAAGCCAGAAAGGGCTGGCAAGACATATTCAGGGTACTAAATGAGAATAACATGCAGCCAAGAATATTTTATCCAGCAAGGCTGTCATTTAGAATGGATGTAGAGATGCAGAGCTTCCACGACCGGCACAAACTGAAAGAATATGTGACCACTAAGCTGGCCCTGCAAGAAATATTAAGGGGGGTCTATAAAAGGAGAAAGACCCCAAGAGTGATCTACAACAGAAATTTACAGGGACAATCTATAAAAACAACGTCTTCACAGGCAACATGATGACAATTAATTCATATCTTTCAATAATCACTCTCAATGTGAATGGCCTAAACGCTCCGATAAAACGGCACAGGGTTGCAGATTGGATAAAAAGACGGGACCCATCCATACGCTGCCTACAAGAGACTCATTTTGAACCTAAAGATACATCCAGACTGAAAGTGAAGGGATGGAGATCTATCTTCCATGCCAGCGGACCTCAAAAGAAAGCTGGGGTAGCAATTCTTATATCAGACAAATTAGATTTTAAACTAAAGTCTGTAATTAGAGACACAGAAGGACACTATATCATTCTTAAAGGGTCTATCCAACAAGAAGATCTAACAATTGTAAATATCTATGCCCCCAACATGGGAGCAGCCATCTATATAAGCTAACTGTTAACCAAAATAAAGAGTCATATTGATAACAATACGTTAATTGTAGGAGACCTCAATACTCCACTCTCAGGAATGGATAGATCATCTAAGCAGAAAATCAACAAGGAAACAAGAGCTTTGAATGATACATTGGACCAGATGGACCTCATAGATATTTATAGAACATTCCACCCTAAAACAACAGAATACTCATTCTTCTCGAGCACACATGGAACTTTCTCCAGAATAGACCACATACTGGGTCACAAATCAAGTCTCAACTGATACCAAAAGCTTGAGATTATTCCCTACATATTCTCAGACCACAATGCTCTAAAACTGGAACTCAATCACAAGAAAAAATTTGGCAGAAATTCAAACACTTGGAAGCTAAAGACCACTCTGCTCAAGAATGTTTGGGTCAACCAAGAAATCAAGGAAAAACTTAAACAATTCATGGAAATCAATGAGAACGAAAACACATTGGTCCAAAACCTATGGAATACTGCAAAGGCGGTCCTAAGGGGGAAATACATAGCCATCCAAGCCTCACTCAAAAAAATAGAAAAATCCCGAATTCACCAACTAACTCTACACCTTAAAGAACTAGAGAAAAAGCAAAACAACGCCTAAGCCACGCATTAGAAATAATTAAGATTAGAGCAGAGATCAATGAATTAGAAACCAGAAACACAGTAGATCACATCAACGAAACTAGAAGTTGGTTCTTTGAAAGAATTAATAAGATCAATAAACCACTGGCCAGACTTATCCAAAAGAAAAGAGAAAGGACCCAAATTAATAAAATTATGAATGAAAGGGGAGAGATCACGACTAACACCAAGCAAATAGAAACAATTCTTAGAAATTATTATCAACAACTATATGCCAATAAACTGAGCAATCTGGATGAAATGGAGGCCTTCCTGGAAACCTATAAGCTGCCAAGACTGAAACAGGAAGAAATTGACAACCTGAATAGGCCAATAACCAGTAACGAGATTGAAGCAGTGATCAAAAACCTCCCAAAAAACAAGAGTCCAGGGCCTGATGGATTCCCTGGGGAATTCTACCAAACATTCAAAGAAGAAATAATACCTATTCTACTGAAGCTGTTTCAAAAAATAGAAACAGAAGGAAAACTTCCAAACTCATTCTATGAGGCCAGCATTACCTTAATCCCCAAACCAGGCAAAGAGCCCATCAAAAAGGAGAATTTCAGACCAATATCCCTGATGAATATGGATTCCAAAATCCTCAACAAAATCCTAGCTAATAGGATCCAACAATACATTAAAAGGATCATCCACCACGACCAAGTGGGATTTATCCCCGGCATGCAAGGGTGGTTCAACATTCGCAAATCGATCAATGTGATAGAACACATTAATAAGAGGAGGGAGAAGAACCATATGGTCCTCTCAATTGATGCAGAAAAAGCATTTGACAAAATACAACATCCTTTCCTGATTAAAACTCTCCAGAGTATAGGGATAGAGGGAACATTCCTCAAGTTCATAAAATCCATCTAAGAAAAACCCACAGCGAATACCATCCTCAATGGGGAAAAGCTGAGAGCCTTTCCCTTAAGATCAGGAACACGACAAGGAAGCCCACTCTCATCACTATTGTTCAACATAGTACTAGAAGTCCTAGCAACAGCAATCAGACAACAAAAAGAAATAAAAGGTATTCAAATTGGCAAAGAAGAAGTCAAACTCACTCTTTTCACAGACGACATGATACTTTATGTGGAAAACCCAAAAGACTCCACCCCCAAATTACTAGAACTCGTCCAGCAATTCAGTAATGTGGCAGGATACAAAATCAATGCACGGAAATCAGTTGTTTTCTTATACACTAACAATGCAACTGTAGAAAGAGAAATTAGAGAAACGATTCCATTTACAATAGCACCAAAAACCATAAGATACCTCAGAATAAACCTAACCAAAGAGGTAAAGGATCTATACTCTAGGAACTACAAAACAGTCATGAAAGAAATTGAAGAAGACACAAAAAGATGGAAAAATATTCCATGCTCATGATTCGGAAGAATAAACATTGTTAAAATGCCTATGCTACCCAGAGCAATCTACACTTTCAATGCCATCCCGATCAAAATTCCAATGACGTTTTTCAAAGTGCTGGAACAAACAATCCTAAAATTTGTATGGAATCAGAAAAGACCCCAAATCGCCAAGGAAATGTTGAAAAACAAAGCTGGGGGCATCATGTTGCCCGATTTCAAGCTATATTACAAAGCTGTAATCACCAAGACAGCATGGTACTGACACAAAAACAGACATATAGACCAATGGAACAGAATAGAGAACCCAGATATGGACCCTCAACTCTATGGCCAAATAATCTTTGACAAAGCAGGAAAAAACATGCAATGGAAAAAAGACAGTCTCTTCAATAAATGGTGCTGGGAAAATTGGACACCTATATACAGAAGAATGAAACTCAACCATTCTCTAACACCATTCACAAAGATAAACTCAAAGTGGATGAAAGACCTCAATGTGAGACAGGACTCCATCAAAATCCTAGAGGAGAACATAGGCAGTAACCTCTTTGACATCGCCCACAGCAACTTCTTTCAAGATACATCTCCAAAAGCTAGTGAAACAAAAGCAAAAATGAACTTTGGGGACTTCATCAAGATAAAAAGCTTCTGCACAGCAGAGGAAACAGTCAACTAAACAAAGAGGCAACCCACAGAATGGGAGAAGATATTTGCAAATGACACTACAGATAAAGGGCTGGTATCCAAGATCTATAAAGACCTTCTCAAACTCAACACCCAAAAAACAAATAATCAAGTCAAAAAGTGGGCAGAAGATATGAAAAGACACTTCTCTGAAGAAGACATACAAATGGCTAACAGACACATGAAAAAATGTTCATCATCATTAGCCATCAGGGAAATCCAAATCAAAACCACATTGAGATACCACCTTACACCAGTTAGAATGGCAAAAATGGACAGGGCAAGAAACAACAAATGTTGGAGAGATTGTGGAGAAAGGGGAACCCTCTTACACTGTTGGTGGGAATGCAAGTTGGTAAGCCACTTTGGAAAACAGTGTGGAGGTGCCTCAAAAATTTAAAAATAGAGCTACCCTATGACGCAGAAATTGCACTCCTGGGTATTTACCCCAAAGATACAGATGTAGTGAAAAGAAGGGCCATATGCACCCCAATGTTCATAGCAGCAATGTCCGCAATAGCCAAACTGTGGAAAGAGCCAAGATGCCCTTCAACAGATGAATGGATAAAGAAGATGTCGTCCATATATACAATGGAATATTACTCAGCCATCAGAAAAGATGAATACCCAACTTTTACATCAACATGGATGGGACTGGAGGAGATTATGCTAAGTGAAATAAGTCAAGCAGAGAAAGTCAATTATCATATGGTTTCACTTATTTGTGGAACATAAGGAATAACATGGAGGACATTAGGAGAAGGAAGGGAAAAATGGGGGGGGTGGAATTGGAGGGAGAGATGAACCATGAGAGACTATGGACTCTGAGAAACAAACAGAGTTTTAGAGGGGAGGGGGGATTGGTTAGCCCGGTGATGGGTATTAAGGAGGGCACGTACTGAATGGAGCACTGGGTGTTATATGAAAACAATGGATCGTGGATCACCACATCAAAAACCAATGATGTACTGTATAGTCACTAACATAACATAATAAAATTAAAAAAAATAAAAGGGTTATTTCCGACAAAAAAATAAAAAACTGATGTCATAAAAGACATAGAAAGGCTGTGTGACTATTCTAGAGTAAAAGAAACTAGAGAGACAGAAGTAAATGCAATAAGTGACCCTAGACTGGAAGAAAAAATGTGCTGTAAAAAATATTGGAATGGAATGTGGACAGTATATTAGATAAAAGTATTTTATCAATGTTAAATTTATCAAGGTTGGTAAAGTACTGTGGTCATGTTGAGAATATCCTTAGTTATAGGAAATATATACTGAAGTATTTAAAGAACCATGAGGTATACAACTTAATCTCAAATGGTTTCAGGAAAAAAAACTATATACACATCTACATATGGGGGTTTGGGGGTGGAATGAAAGAGAATGCATGTGTACACGAGCATGCACATGGGACAAAATGTCAATAATAAATGAACCTGGATAATGGGTATGAGTGCTTTCTGCAGTGTATTTCAGCTTTTCTATAAGTTTGAAATTATTTCCAAACTGAAAAAAAAAGGGTAATCCCTACTGAGCACCTTTTGCATATAAGGCACTGTATAAAGTACTGGTAACAGAAAGAAGACAAATTCGTGAGCTCCTGCCTTCAAGGAGATTAGACCTGCATTAGTAGGCTATGTCTCCATTTTCTCAATTTGGGTTCCCTGAGGGCAGTAAATATTGAATAAATTTTTAAAAAGGGCAATAGAACATTCAGAGTTGCTACAAATAGCCTAGTTTCCCATGTACCCATCTCCAGTTCAGAACACAATTCATTTCTGATGACAAGTGGCTATTAAGTGAACAAGAATCAGAGAAATATTCATTGCAGAGTTTATTGTAGTCAGATCAACAAAAAACTTATTCTGTGGGTCGCCTGCCAGGATATGGACATGGCTTTACGATAGAGAATGAGTCCTTATAATGAAATGTTATAATGATATTTAAATCATGCTCTCTTCCTAATATTCTTCAGTGTTTATTTTTTTTGTCTTATATCTGTATTCATATCACTTTCTCATAATTTGAATCAGAGTCCTAAGCCCTTTCCAGAGAAAAATCCACTTTAAATTTCCTCAGCTTCTGCAGCTCACTGTCCACAGCTGCAGGGAGAGGGAGGCAGTGGTAGTAGATGTACCACAGCTCTGCCCCTGCCCAGGCTGAACAGAGGTGACTGACATCTTGGTGATGCCAGCCTTGTGCTATCTGCTCACTCCTCACTTGTTTAAGCCCTCTTCTCCCAAGACAGTAGGCCTCCCAGAGGGCAAGTGAATGTCACACACCCTGCGCACTTAAAGGGTCCCTCTGAATCTGACAGGCCATCAAAATGGCTCAAGTCACCTGAAAGGAGGTGTGAGGAGGTTGGCAGGTACCTATGACATTTATTATACTGGTGGTGTCACTCAATGCCCCCAGAAAGCAGCACTTAATGAGGCATGATAGGTAGTACTGAGCCAAAAGAGAAGAATGGGCAAAAAGGCACCAGTGGGCTTTTATAGGAAAACAAGTTTAGAAAGACATGTTACATGTGGAAGGTGCTGGATAGCATCAATCCAAGAGAAATCTATTATTCTGGACAAGGAACATCTATTAGGTTTGTGAGTAAAAATAGGATGTACTGAATCAACAAATTCAAGAGAATAGCTATAGGTATACAAAACAATGGAAAAGCAGATGAAGAATGTACACATTCTCAGGAACATAAGACTGGGGTCAATTACACAGCTAGACTTAGACTTTGACCAAAGACTGGACAGACCATGCACCACACCTGGCTACAGGCATGATGTGGTAAAGGCAAGGTCACAAATGAAGGAAGCCAAAATCCAGGATGGGATACCACGTTGTCTCACTATTTCCATCTTAAGAGCAGGCTAGAGGGGAGTTTAGGCATTAAATAAAGGATGAAATATGGAGGGGGAAGGGCTTGGATTATAAATAGTAGGATTTGTACCAAACCGGACCTTTAGCTTCTTGAGAACAACACTTGACTTGATCTTACTTGATCTAAATAAATTCTGCAGATACATGTTGCCTCAACCATTTCCTCACACCATTGCTGAAATAAGGAAAGTCTTGAATAAAAAAACAAAAAACAAAAAACAAAAAACGGGGGAGTGGGGCACATTTTTTTTTTTAAGTAGAGCCCAACACAGAGCTTGAACTCATGACCCTGAGATCAAGACCTGAGCTGAGATCAAGAGTTGGATGCTTAACTGAGCCACCAAGGCTTCCGTGTCCTTATTTTTTTTTAGCTAGACATGTTACTTCTTTAAAAAACAATTGGTTCTTCATATGAAGACCCAATGACAAACTAAAAATCAACCAGTGACTTAGTAAAGTCCCATAAGAAAGTAATCCAGGACCAACAAAATCAGCTTACAACGAAGGATGTCAGAAGCTCTTTGTAAGGAAATTGTATTCCTAGTGAAGTCTTCTAAACTAGAATTGTCAGCTACATTAAATGTGTATCAACTCACCACTCCAATAGTGGGAAGAGAAGTTATTCAAGGTCTCTCACAACCTGGCAAAGGCTTTCCCTCTAAATTCACCTCCCAGTCCTCCTCTGTTCTATCCAAACAGAGGTCTACACCATTTTTTCCTGCTTGGAATGCTTTCCCCATTTCCCTGCTATTTAACTTCTACCCATCCTTCCAGGTCTATATTGGATCTGACAGCTGCCCAAGAAGACTTTCCTAACTGCTCCCATCCACAGCGATCTTCTCCTTTTCTGAACCTCTAAGGTATGTTTTCTTTGTACAGAAAACTACACAGTAGTATCAATTTTTTTTAAAGATTTTATTTATTTGATAGAGAGCACAAGTAAGCAGAGTGGCAGGCAGAGGGAGAAGAAGAAGCAGGCTCCCCGCTAAGCAGAGAGCCCGACTCAGGACTTGATCCCAGGACCCTGGGATCATGACCTGAGCCAAAGGAAGACACTTAATCAACTGAGCCACCCAGGTGCCCCTACTATCAATTTTTTGGGGTGCGTTTTACCACCCCAAATAATTAACAACTTCTGGAGGGTAAGGACCTCACCTTGTATCATCTTAGAGAACAGGTGCCCCAAATGTCTATAATTTTGTGGTTCTTTGAACACTCTTCCTGCCCCCCAATCCATTCTTCACATATCAGCAAGAGTTACCTTAAAATTTCAACTAGATCATGTCACCCTCTCCTTCAGCCTCCTTTTCAAACCTTTCACCGGCTTTCCATTGCACTTAAGCATGAATCTATACTTGTTACCCTGCCTAGAAGGTTCTACATGATCTGGCTCTTTCTTAATCTTCAGTCTTACCACAATAATCCAAACCAGCATCTGCCTTCTAGCCACATCTGCCTTCTTACAATTCCTGAACATGCTGGGTTTTATCCTGCCTTTAAGTTTCTTGCATGTGTTGTTTCTTGTTGGCCTGAAATGCCTTCTCTATCCCCTTTCCCCTCCCCGGCCTGCCCCACACATATTAGTCATAGTCACATGGCATAACTAACCCTTCCCCATTCATCATGTCTCAACTAAATCCACCTGCCTGAAAGGCCTGAAGTACATTTCCCACATTACTCTCCATCTCAACACCTGATGTTTCCTTCATAGCACATTTTTTTATTATGTTCAGTTAGTCACTGTATATTACATTATTAGTTTTTGATTTGGTGTTCAATGATTCATTACTTGCGTATAACACCCAGTGCTCATCACAACACGGGCCCTCCTTAATACCCATCACCAGCTACCCCATCCTCCCACCCCCCTCCCCTCTGAAACCCTCAGTTTGTTTCCTATAGTTAAGAGTCTTTCATGGTTTGTCTCCCTCTCTGATTTTTCCTCTTCAGTTTTCCCTCCCTTCCCCTATGGTCCTCCTCACTGTTCCTTATGTTCTACACATGAGTGAAACTGTATGATAATTGTCTTTCTCTGCTTATTTCACTTAGCATAATCCCCTCCAGTTCCATCCATGTCGATGCAAATGGTGGGTATTGATACTTTCTGATGGCTGAGTAATATGCCATTGTATATATGTGGTACATATCTTCTTTATCCATTCATCTGTTGAAGGGCATCTGGAGTCCTTCCACAGTTTGGCTATTGTGGACATTGCTGCTATGAACGTTGGGGTGCAGGTGCCCCTTCGGATCACTACATCTGTATCTTTGAGGTAAATACCTAGCAGTGCAATTGCTGGCTCACAGAGTAGCTCTATTTTCAACTTCTTGAGGAACCTCCATACTGTTTTCCAAATTTCCACATTCCTGTTTTGTTAACTTGAGCCATTCTAACTGGTGTAAGGTGGTATCTCATTGTGATTTTGAATTGTATTTCCCTGATGGCTAGTGATGTTGAGCATTTTTTCATGTGTCTGTTGGCCATTTGTATGTCTTCTTTGGAGAAGTGTCTGTTCATGTCTTCTGCCCACTTTTTGACTGCATTATTTGTTTCTTGAGTGTTGAGTTTGAGAAGTTCTTTATAGATCCTGAATACCAGCCCTTTGTCTGTAATGTCATTTGCAAAAATCTTCTCCCATTCGTGGGTTGCCTCTTAGTTTTGTTGACTGTTTCCTTTGCTGTGCAAAAGCTTTTTATCTTGATGAAGTCCCAAAAGTTCATTTTTGCACTTTAATTTATAATTTGTTTACAGCCTTACTGGCCCTCACCCTCAAAAGACATATAAAGCTTCTTGAAGCAGAGAACATATCTTGGCATAGACTAGGTACAGTACCAAATAATTACATGTTGAATTAATTGAGAAAATCACAACTGAAGACGTTTGAAAGCATGTCCTAAATTCTCAATGTAGGGAGGTTATACCACATGAATGTTAGTAATTCAGAGAGCTAAAGCAGGCAGGACACAGTGAAGTTTTGGCTAGTATAAAGGAAAACTTCAGAAACTAAAGAGAAGTTGTCTAGAAGGGTCTGGTGGACCAAATAAATAGGATTTCACCCCCGGTGCCAGGCTTGTCTTCTGGCAGTGCCTTTATAAAGAATACATCAATCACCCACCAAATGAGCAAATATTACAGAGCCAGACAATACCAAGTATTATGAGGATATGGAGCATAAGAGTTTCCAGTACACTAGCAGGAGCATAAAATGGTGTAACCACTTTGGAAAACAATCTGGCATTATCCAGTGAAGCTGAATATTCACAATCCCTATGACATAACATTTGATAAATAGCTTAGAGAAAGTCTTACACAAGTGTATCTAAGACATACACAAGGGAGACATGAACCAAGAGATGTAAATAGGAACATTGATAGCACTGTTGTTTATATGGGAATGGATCAATAGTACACATTCGCGTGTAAGTGAAGAATTAACTATGGTACGAACTTCAACATAGAGGAATGTCAAACAATGCTAAGCACAAGAAGCAAAGGTCACAGAAAAACACATTACGGTTTCGTTTTTTGCTTAAAAATATGTAAACAGATGTTAAAACTTAAACAGTAAGGCGTAACTGCAAAGTTGGAGATGCTAGTTACATCCAGTGGGGAAAAGGAGGGGAATGTAATTGGAGACAAGCATAAGGGGGCTTCAAAAGAAGTGGTAATGTTCCGTTTTTTTAAGCTAGGTGAAGAGTACACAGAAGGTACATGTTTTATTCTTCATACCTTACATAAACATGATATCTACCCTTCTATGTATATTAATTCTTTTGAAAGAATTAAACACTGATCAAACTATAGAAGGGGGGAGGTAAATGGTTTGTTCTTAAGATATTATGGAATGGAGCAGAGATCTCTTCAAAATGGCTGCTATAAATCCAAAGCCATATAAGTGTCCTCTCAAAATTAAGACTATCAGTTCCCATAACCTGCAATTTTCTTAGCTTCATTCAACATTTTTTGTTACTCCACCTTTTTCCCTTCTTTCACTTTCACTCTTAAAATTTAACTTGTTATGTTATGCATCTTTGTAAACCCCTCTAAATCCTTTCTAGAACAAGATGTGGTAATAAGTGAGATATACATTAGAAATAATATGGTAATACAAAACAGAATGAAGAGATCATCCTGTAACCAAGCACACATAATACTGAAGGGGCTTATACTAGACAGAAACAGGAATGAAACTGGTGACTATCCCAGTATAACACCAATTATATTTCAAGATCCAGGAAAGTCCTTACTTCACAGAAAAGACGAGTTTAATTAATGAAAATCCAGTGAGGAATGTCATGCTTGGACTACCAAACATAGTAAGGTAACTGGAGTATAAATACATGTGAAGAATTATGGTCACAGTAAAAACTCACAGAAACCACAATAATGAAGAGGAGTAGGTTTTCATTGCTATTATGGTTGTTTCCAATCCTTACATTTAGAGAATACATTTACCCACTACAGAAGAACCTCCAGAACAGTCTATTCCCTTGTTTACAGAACCAAAATTGCCATGCATTAATAACCCTACAATTACATTGAAATATTCAGAGGTGTGATCCCACCCACTTTAAGCCTTGAAAGCAGCTGAACTATGTAGAAATAGTCACATGCTGGTATCACAATTTTCATTTTAAAATTATATATTTATTCCTAGAATGTTATGTACAAATACTCATAACCACATGAATGCCATATGGACAAAAACAACCCTCTCATTTCAAAAATTGGCCCAGTTGAATAAAACAACTTGTTAGAATCAAGATTGACGAGCTATCAATTAATGTATCACAGAAGTTCTTCATTAAGGAATATGCACCCTAAGTTGAGGTCCTTTCATTTTTCCAGTAAGAACAAATTTGTTTCTGGAGCATGAAAAAAAAATGGATTTCTTCTGTACTAACTAGAGGTTAAAAATGTTAAAACTAGGTCAGAGGTGGATAGATCAGGCTTACGCCACTAGAAGATGTCACATTTCCCTTCCCAAGCTTTCTCATTTTATGATTTCCTAAGACATGTTTTTCTTAAACATAGTTGTTTCCTCTATGAGGCAAAAGATTAAAAAGCTGGCAAAGTACAACTACATTTACAGTAAACTTACTGTATCTACCATAGCTGGGAAAGGCAACATTCTGGCTAATTAAAAATCATGTTAGCTAAGACTTAGAGTGTCTCTCTGTATATCCAAGTTATCTCCTGTGTCAGTGCATGTCTGTGTGTGTGTCTTCCTATATACCTGTATATTTGTACATATCCTTATACACACCCAAGCATTTGGATTGCTAGCACCCACAGAATTAGAAAATACACAGTATTAAAAAAATTACACTGACCACAATTTAATTCACTCAACAAATATACACTACATTCATTTATATTCAATAAATGGCTTTATTTATTTATATTCAATAAATGCCAAGTGGCTTTGGCATCTAGGACATCTCAAAGGGTGAGATCATTTCCCCCAAAGACACTGTATAAGACATAAAAGACCTGGTTCTGCCCTCTAAAAGTTTATAGCTTGGCAGGAATCTGATTTAACTTTGTTATTTCAGGACTTTCAGGGTCTTGCAGGGACTGCACTGTGATCATGACTATATTGCAGATGTGAAGTGTCAATGCAAAGTTGGGGGGAAAATGCCAGTAAATCACCTTTGGCTGTGCTTTTTGTTTACACACTGCGTAAGTGATCTGTAGGATAGACTTCTTTGTAAGGAAAGAAAGGGTACCTTTAAAACCATGATTTCATCAGTGTTATCTTCCCCTGCTTCACTCCATCTCTGAAACTTCTACCACATTCTATAATTTTACACAGGAAAAAAAAGGGGGTTCCTTCTCTAACCAACCTTTATATTCACATTTGTTCCATTTGTTTTGAAAATTCTGATTCATATATGAAAAGTCCCCTTACACACAAAATAGACATTTAGAAGTGAAATGTTAAAACTCCTCAAATGTCTCATGAAATGTCATTTCTGTATGATATTCTTGTCAAGGTAGCAGGATTCCTGAAAGAGAAATTGGAATTAAAATTTGCTCCCTTTGGCAAATCTTTTTTGGATCTCTTTATACACTGTGTTTAGGGCTCAACAGACTGTGACACAGAGCAGACAGACACTAAAGACACTAGCATCTGTCCACAGGGACAGTAAGGACTTATCAAGTGTTCATTTTGAATTTTAAATACAGTGCTCACAAAAAGTAAACACAAAATGACTCATCCAAAATAGATCACTTAAAGGTCAGTTCATACATTTAGTTTCCTTTGGCTTGTACAATGGGATCCCTTCTGGATTGCCCAGAATATAGATTTGAATGCCTTTTAGGTTGGTAGAAGTGATTCCTAGTCTAAAATGACCAAATGCCCTCCTGCAGACAGTATCTTAATTGAGCTGGGCCCTGTAGATGCTCTGCCCTCAGACTGGCCTACATTGCAGCTTTCATCTGTCCCAACAGAAGTAAAACAGATGGATAAGTGGGAAGGAAAGGAGAAAGAAACGAAGGAGGGCTCTTCATCAAGCACAAAGTAATTAGCAGAAATATGCCACAGTCAAAGGGATGCAGTCTCTGTGGTGAAATATGTAAAGTGATTCACAAAGTTGAATAAAGCAGGAGAGCCTTCCATGACCCTCTTTTGTTCTTTATACATCTGTGGGCAGGGCTAAGGTTGAGTTCTGAGTGCTTGAAATTAAGATAGTCCCCCAGCGGGATAGCAATGAATAGGCAGAGCACAGAGGACTCCTAGGACAGTGAAAATACTCTGTTTAATATTATAATGATGGGTATATATCATTATATATTTGCCCAAACCTGAAGAATGTACAACACCAAGAATGAACCCTAAAATAAACTGTGAACTTCGGGTGATTAAAAAATAAATAAATAAATAAAATAAAAAAAAAAAAGATAGTCCCCCAGCTGGGGTTAAACGGGAGCCCTAGGCGCTCACAGTAAGACTATCTCTCAATCAAGCGTCTGGAGACCCAGAACCCTGAGTGCTCCAATATCCACACTGCCTGCCTCCCATCCGACTCCCTATGCTCATAGCCTTGGGATATTATGATTAATTTCATTACACCTTTTATCCCTGTTAACAACAGACACTGAGAAGCCCAGGTCATTTCTCATTCCTCCAAATTTTATGGCCATATAACCTCTTTCATTCATTTTCTTGACCCTATCTCCTACCATCCCCAGTGCCTAAAGCCCTCTTCCTGTGCCTCTGGAACTCACAGGCAGCCATCAGCAAGATCCCCTATATCCTTGGCCTCCTCTCTGAAAGCTTCATCTTCCTACTCTGTCACCTGGCTCTTCCCTGAGGGCACTACTCTCCCCCCTCCCCCACCCTCTCAAGTGGTGGCTATTTCCCCCCAACATTCCTTGAACCACGGGAATTAGAGGTGGGGTGGGTGTACTTATTGCTTCTCTTTACATCTAGACCATTGTCCCTCCTTTTATTTTCTGTCCAAATGCTGAGCTTGGAGTCACACGAAATCAGACCACCATCCACTCCTTCTCATTCAGCAAAGACCTGGGTTCCTGCCTCTCTGTCACTCCCAATCACTACCATGGCCATGATTCCAGGTGAACTCAGTATCCACACAGATGATCCAGTACTCTGGTTTCTTAGTCTTTGTCCTCCACCCTAACTCCAAGGTCAGACACCAGTTTTAACTGCAATTCCTCCATATTACTCTGTAACCACCACCATCTCCTGTGTCAGTTCTTCACCTCTGGTACCCCAACTTCAGTGAGACCAATTTTAGGGACTCCAGTGAGACCTACAAGCCATTGATCCTACCACTTTTCACTGTCCCTCAACCTCCTCATGTCCGGCCTCAACTCCTTAACCAGTTTAAATTCTACATTGAATTGTAATGACCACTCCCTTTTTTAGTGAGAAAGGAGTATACCCTGAACTCCCTCCCACTCTCATGTGGACATGCCCACTTGGCAAAACTACAACCCGGTTAACTTCATCCCTCCACTTATGCACATATAGGCCTATCGAGAAGAAACATGCACAACCTACTGAATGCTCTCACTGTAAATCTGTGACCTCCAGTAAGCCCCTACCTACTATTCCCCAGGCAATTGGCAAAAGTCCTCTAAAGTGCTGCCTCCAATCTTTCTCCTCCCATTCTCTCTCTCTTTTTTTTTTTCCTCCCATTCTCTCTTGAATCCATAGCGGCTTGATAAATCTTTGTAGCAATGAACTGGCATTAAATTATGTCACCAGACTTTAGACTGAAATTTAATTCTGTGAAAGTAAATTTTATATGAGATTTACTTCAAGTTTCTAAGTGGGTATGTCCTGAGTTAGAATATGTTCCTGAATATTCCCTTTAGTACAACTTATGATAAAACTGAAAGCAGAAAATGAATAGCAAAGTATATTAAGATTTAAGCTCACTAACCAACTTCCTTTAAACCTACTCTGATTCCTTAGATCAGGGGCTCCTATCCTTCTGGCCCAAAAGAATGTCCGTTAGCTGCAGGCAGATGTTTTTATTCTCTGAGCCTAAAAAAAATTAAGACAATTTTAAATGAGAGGTTAATGGAAAATATAATTATCAAAAACTCTCAAAATATTTGGGCGCCTGGGTGGCTCAGTTGGTTAAGCGACTGCCTTCGGCTCAGGTCATGATCCTGGAGTCTTGGGATCGAGTCCCGCATCGGGCTCCCTGCTCGGCAGGGAGTCTGCTTCTCCCTCTGACCCTCTTCCCTCTCATGCTCTCTGTCTCTCATTCTCTCTCTCTCAAATAAATAAATAAAATCTTTAAAAAA
>NW_022589713.1:23418543-23488119 GCF_004348235.1 Phoca vitulina
GCTGTGAATTGTGCAAGACTGTTGAATCTCAGATCTGTACCTCTGAAACAAATAATGCAATATATGTTAAGAAAGAAAAAAAGAAGAAGAAGAATGTAGCAGGAGGGGAAGAATGAAGGGGGGGAAATCGGAGGGGGAGAAGAACCATGAGAGACAATGGACTCTGAAAAACAAACTGAGGGTTCTAGAGGGGAGGGGGTTGGGAGGATGGGTTAGCCTGGTGATGGGTATTGAGGAGGGCACGTTCTGCATGGAGCACTGGGTGTTATGCACAAACAATGAATCATGGAACACTATATCTAAAACGAATGATGTAATGTATGGGGATTAACATAACAATAAAAAAAAAATAAAGTAAGTGCCAAAACTGTTAGCAACTCAGTTAAATGGTTCTGTAGGTCCATAAAATTGTGCCAAAATACCTCCTTCAACGTGAAGCACTGACTGATTTTCCTTTCATATTTGGGTAAATTTTCAAGGTAAAATGATATATTTGAATACACATGCCATCATAAAAGCTGCCCTAGGGAACCTTGTTGTACTGTTGGTGGGAATGCAAACTGGTACAGCCACTCTGGGGAACAATACAGAGATTCCTCAAAAAACTAAAAACAGAACTACCCTACAATCCAGCAATTGCACTACTAGGTACCAAAAGGGTACAAAATACAGATTCGAAGCAGTACATGCACCCTGATGTTTACAGCAGCATTATCAACAATAGCCAAACTATGGAGAGAGCCCAAATGTCCACTGACTAATGAATGGATAAAGAAGATGTGATATATACATATCCCATATATATTATACATATATAATATATATGTATAATATATTATATATATAATATATATGTATAATATATATGGAAATATTAACCTTCATTGAAAAGAATGAAATCTTTGCCATTTGCAATGATGTGGATGGTGCTAGAATGTATTATGCTAAGCGAAATAAGTTAATCAGAGAAAAGAAATACTGATTTCTTTTGATTTCACTCATATGTGGAATTTAAGAAACAAAACAGATGAACATATGGGAAGAGGAAAAATTAAAAAAAAAAAGGAGAGAGGGAAACAAACCATAAGAGACTCCATGATAGAGAACAAACTGAGGGTTGATGGAGGGAGGTGGGTGGAGGGGTGGGCTAGATGGGTGATGGGTATTAAAAAGGGCACCTGTGATGAGCACTGGATGTTGTATGTAAGTGATGAATCACTGAATTCTACTTCTGAAACCAATATTGCACTGCATATTAACTAAATAAAATTTAAAATTTAAAAAGTAAAAATAAAAGTTGCCCTAGGAAGACACTTACATATTCCATGTCACAAAACTGCACACGTACTTGATACCCAATCGCCTTTAAATTTTTCTAGACTTTAAGCTCCTAGGAAACAAAGATACTCTTCTGTATTCCTATTACCTGGTATAGTATTGTACACACAGTCTTACTTAATAAGTGTTCTATAAAAACAAAGTCCAGTTCTTTTTACCCATTTAATATGCTGCCTTACTTAGATGATGTAGCAACACTTGATCAGTAAGGCCAAGCAGTTTTAAATATTATGATTTTTAAGGATGAGATGTGCTTATTGCACAAACATTCAAATTATACAGCAAAATACCAAAGCAAAAATAAAAATCACTTGGAAAAAATACTGCTAGGATTTTGTGGAACATTCTTTATGTGTTCACACATATACATATATGGACTTACAATTCTATATAAATGGGTTATTTATGTTGTCCTGTGATCAGAATTGTTTTCACTTACTAATACGTTGTGGATGCCTCTTCATAAAAACAAAGAACTACCATATCATTTTTAATGGCTACATAGTATTCCATGGTAGACATGTACCCTTATTTAATAATGTTTCCTACTAATGGATATCTAGGTTATCCTTAGTTTTATCTTACCAAACACAAAACTGCAATGGGTATCTCTGTGTATGCATCTTGTGACAGTTGTGCAATTGCTTTCTCTAGACAAATTCTACAAGTTGAACTGCTAGATCAAAATGTAAGCACATTTTATATTTTTATGTGTGTTGTCAAACTGTGCTCCAGAAAGATTTAACAACACATACCCAACTAACCATAGTGCTCCAGAGGTCCCCACACTCATCAACCCCATTATGTCCAACTTCATAATCACTGCCAATTTGACTTCTATTTTCATGTTAGGGATATTAACAAACATGTTTTAAATATTTTGCAATTACATCTTTGAATCTTGTTTATAGTGATTTTCATTATGTAGGTTTTAAATTACATTGTAAAACTTAGCAAATTAACAGTTTGATTTTCATGACACATAAGGAAAGATTCCATCAATCCAAACTTTAAAATTATCAGTATTTTCTGCTGATATCATTATTCTTAACCTTTCTGTCATCAGAAACCCCTTTGAGAATCTGATAAAACCAGAATCACCCACAAAAAATGCCTAACTATAAATATTTTGTAGACAATTTCACACAGTTCAAGAACTCATTAACTAGATGTATGATCTTGCTCAAATCACATTTTCTGTATGTTATGCTTCTCTGAAAACTAATGTAGAATGATAAGATATTTCTCTATCATAGAACTATTTGTACAAGCATGATGTAGAATACCTACTATATCCACAGGTTAATAAGCAGGCTTCCCTATTGCAGCTCCTTTCTCAAGGACTCTATCCCCAGTGTTTGGTTCCTCTTCCCATGCACATTACATAAATAATTTGTGAGTAAACATGTAAAGAGAAGTTCTCTTCACTTTTTGTCCATCGGCATTTCTGGCCAGGCCCACATATGTGAAGAGGTCTGATGATTTAGGAAAGAATGCAAAAGGATTCCTTTACCATTCTCTACCCTCATCTCAGAGAACCTCTTGAGTTTATTCTGAAATTTTAAAATTTTTATTAAAGTTCTTACTTGCTCATCACTTATCTTCTAGCCACTTTCAATTTCTATAAATCCTGAGTCTTTCATTTTTATCACTCTATAGGACACAGTTTAAAATAAAACTCCAATGAGTTAGGGGAAATTGAAAAAATGTAAAACTCATGAAGGCCATAAACTATACAGTGTTGAGAGAAACTAACAGAAAGGGAGCCAATAACTATTCCAGAAGGAGTTAAGGTACTAAAACATAATATACTGCTTCATAAGTATAACATTTCTCACTGTCAAATATAAATAGTAAGTACATTATCAAAACGTAAGCTATTCATGTAATAGCTAAGCTATGTGACCCAATGAAATTCAAGATCAAGGTACTTTAACAATGAGTGTTTCCATAGCATTCTCACAGAATTCAGAAGGAGGGTAGAAATCTAGGTTACAGGCCAAGCTCTGGTACACAGGAGCTAACAACTGGCCGTGCGCAAGTCACTTCCCTTCTTCTGGGTTAAAAATTCTCAGATTAAACATCGAATCCTAACAAAAGCCTCCTTGGCCCTAAGGCAGCTCTGCATCATGGGCTTCTGTAGTTCTCAGTATCTAAATCTCTACGACTTAATTATTTGTTCAATGTCTATCCTCTCCATTTGATGGTAAGTTCCATATTTATATTCACTTCAGATCTGCTGCTCCTGACACAGTGCCTGGCAGCAGGGAGGGAAGGAGGGATGAAGAAATAACTGACTCAATAAACTGACAATCAAAAAATGAGGTGGTAAACCAGAAGACCTCTAGGGTGTGCTTGGATGCTAATGTATTAAGGGCATTTTTTCCTCTTGAATTTTATAAATGCTTGGGTTTAATTAGGTTAATACATATATGGATCACCTAATTTGAATGGAGTCTTATGCTTTGTCTACAGGGAGAAAAAGGGTAGCCAAGGATACATGAGAATTAGGTCTTGTCCCTGCCCTTCAAAGAAATGGGTCTGGCTAGAAAAAAAAAATGAATAAAACAACTAGGACAAGGGAACAGAACTTTAATGAAAATAATGACTTCACCAGAGAGATGGAGAACCAGTAACAGAGTAAGTGGTCTGAGCAAGAGGAGTTGGGATAACTCTCAATTATGAGAATGCACTACACAGAGAGGAGTGCTGATTCTCCTGCAGCCACACGGACCAAGTGAGACCTGACAGAAAAGAACCCAGGCCTCTTCCATTTCCTGGTAGTGAAAGGAAAAAGAATCCCCATAAGTCAAAAGTAGGGCTCATGTTCCTGAGATTGTGTAGGGTCTCAAGAGAGGAAAAGGTAAGATTTAGATCAACAGATAAACTCAAATATGGCTGAATCCATTCTACTACAGACTGCTTTGGAGGCAAGCAGAATTTGGGCCCATTCAGAAAATAAATGCTACGCCAGGAAGAACCAAGCAAGTGGTTATTGAATAGAAATATAGGAATGGGGGGCGCCTGGGTGGCTCAGTCGTTAAGCGTCTGCCTTCAGCTCAGGTCATGATCCCAGGGTCTTGGGATCGAGCCCCACATCGGGCTCCCTGCTCAGCGGGAAGCCTGCTTCTCTCTCTCCCACTCCCCCGATTGTGTTCCCTCTCTCGCTGTGTCTCTATCAAATAAATAAATAAAATCTTTAAAAAAAAAAAAAAAAAGAAATATAGGAATGGTAAGTAAGTGAAAGTAAAGGGAATGAGTAACACAGACTACAGAAAGAAACTATTAATGCACCGAAACCCCCTATTCTGAGCTCCTGTCATGTGCTTCCCACAGTGCAGGCAATATAAATAATGCCAAGAGAAGTAGATGGCATGGTCCATGCTTATAGAGGCCTTATTGTCTAACTGTGGGGACAAATAATTGAGGAAAAAATTCCAGTAAGCAATAAAGTCTCCTAGTCACAAAAATGTGGCCTCAAACTATACTATCCAAAGAAGCAAATCTAGGTAAACAAAAAGGCCTGGAGCAAATCTGTGAAATGGCACTTCTCTTTTTGGACTTCTCACCCCTCAGGAGCATTCTTCCCCCATTTTTTTCCACCCTGGGGAGGAGGGCTGGTAGGCACAAGAGAATAGCCACAACACTTAGCAGCCTGCCTTGCAGCCAAACAAAAGAGGACGGCAACCCCAAACAGACAAGGTGTGGCAGCAAGCATACATCTGACTGCAGCAGTGATTCTAAGGGCAGAGCAGGGTATGACTTGCACAAGACAAGATGCAAGCCCTTTTTCCTTCCTCAGGAGCCAACCCTCAGAGGGGCAGTCAATTCTTCCTAGACAGGGCCTGATCCCATCACCTCTTCTTCCTAAATTCTGCGGGAAGAGGGGAGAGCTTCCAGGAACAGCAGAAAGTTCTGATTAAGCTCACAGGGCAAGAAATTGAGAGGTTTATTTAAAACTGTAGGTGGAGTAGGATATCTGACCTAACACAAGTCAACAAAGCAGCCATGTATTTGAGCTGATAAACATCTCTCCTTCCATTTGCTTTTCTTATCCTGCTACCCATAGTTAAAAAAAATTCAACTTGCTCAGAGGTTGTATTTCTTGCTTCCTCCAACTATGAATACTTCCGTGAGGAAGAGCACATGGCTGAGGCCCTGGTATCTCCCTGCCCTTCAGAAGGATTAACAAGCCACCAAGTACAAAGCAGTTTCACAGTTTATTGTTCCACTCACCCTTTCTTCTCCCCTGAAACACACTCAAATATGGGCACTCCCTCCATCAACACCTAAGAAGTGAAAATGTCAAGGGGCCCCTGTTGCCTGCCTGTAATATGTCTTCATTCAAAGAAGTTACGCTAGATCTTTCTGATTATGAGAAAAAAAAATTTATCTAATTCTCCAAAAGAGGGACCTGGAAAGAATGTAACACATCTATCCATACCACAAACATTTTTGTGGCTTTTTATATATTTCCTTCAAAAGCCTGAGGTAAAAAGAGACAAAACCACTGGTAAGGGTCCAGGTACTGGTAAGGGCACTGGTAAGGGTAATATACGTGAATAAGCAAAGAATGAAGAAGAATCCAAGTAGCTGTACTCCTGTCTCTCACCAAAAAAATTCAAGAACAAAAAAAAGAGAAAATTAATTCAATGAGAACCACACATCTATATGAAATTACAGCCCATTTTAATAACTAAAAAAACCAACAGATCAAGCTAGAAAAGCAATACAAGCATTTAAATTCTTACCTTGAGTAGAAAAAAAAAATAAGTCTTATTTTGTGCATAAAACAGTAAAATGGTGAAAATGGAAGAAAAAAGGGGGCAGGAGGAGTTAGATTTTATGAAACCAAAATTTATAGACTTAACATGTGGCTTAAATAATTTGAACAAAAAGTAGAAAACCATAATTTAAATAGAATGAACAAAAGAAACACTGATATGCTTGCAGCTCCACAGTCAGAGAAGGGCAGAGCTGCCAGGAGAGCACCACCATCTTTGAGAACATTGGCAGGCTTATTCATGCTAGCATGTTATAATTGAGAATCAATACAGGGCAGAGTCTGCTTAAATGAACTCCGAGAGTTTGTCCAAGCAATCCTGTTAATGTCATGTTGCATTTTATTAAATCATGTTTGGAATAAAAAGCCTGCTGGCTGGGCCTTAGAAAACTTTGTTTTAAAGAGGCATACCTTACTTTACAACAACAGCTATAATCACAGCATTTGGGCTTTATGATAAATCTCACTATATATGAGAGGAAACAAATGTGAAGAAAATGAATCCCTTATCAAGGTCATGTACAGTGACCTTAAAGTTGCTGTCAATTTCTGATGTGGGCAGATACACTAGAACATCATGAATGTCCATGAACATAATTTTCACAATCCCAAGGGGAAGGAGGAGAATATATCTTTAGGTGCTTGCTGATAGGGCTAGGAGTACTGGGGCTTTTATCAAAGAAAAATGTAGTTAGAGAAGGTATGGAAGTGGTAAGTATGGCTAATCAAGAATTGTGATGCAGACCAGCTCTGCTATGATGTTCAATAATCTAATCAGCAAGCATGTATAATGAGCCTACGTGCAGAACTCTGAAAGGCAGAAAAGAGGACACAGGTGGGAAAGCACCCCAAGTACCATGCTCATAATCATACTCTAAGGTGGTATTATGAATCCCATCCTAAAAGAAAATTGAGGCTGACAGAAATCATATATTTTGCCCAGTCACATTTCTAAAAGCTGATATAGACAGGATGGATATACAGATCCCGCTACTAGACCAAGAGTCTATCAATACTACCAAACCAAATGGTCACTGAAGAGAAAAAAGGGTATTCTATGCAGAGGGGAGAGAATGGGCCTAAGGACCAGTTTGCATTAGAAGTTTATGCACAGAAAGAGTAGAAAGGTCAGAAAGTTGGAGTCAGATAGCATTTATGCCTAGTTAAGAAGCACCTTGTCCTACGGTCAGTTGGGAACTACAGAACTTTGGAAATAAGAGAAAAATCTAAGAAAGGGGGGAAAGAGCTTAAAGAATCTAAAGGCATTAAAAAAGGCATTTGGAGAAACACAAGAACAAAAACTTAAAATCAAGCACTGTACTAACATGGAATTTTGGTCTCTCCAAGTAAAAACCTAATTTTCTAAGTTGTGAGTCCCTAAATAACGTCCAATTGTTTAATGCTTTACTGATACCAATAATTAAAAATTTCAGAAGTGATCCAATAAGTCTTCTTTCCAATAGAAAAGGGACAGCTTTTGATAGCTAAGAGAAACATGTGCCTGTCTTCCTCCTTGCCCACAAAGTCTCCTCTAAGGGGGTGTGCTGATAAAGAATGGGTCATGTTTGAGGACATTTACTTCAGCCACAGCTTCACTTCTTGGAAAGGTGAAGGCCAAGATGCAATGATGGGCTCAGGAGGGAAAGGGTCAAGAAGGATCAATCACCCCTTCCTGTGGCTCACAGGAAGGACAAGGCAGTTCACCAAAGCTAGAGGTTTCAGCCCAGCCCTCAAGCATCTACACCCACAGTCCTTTACCCCTGTGCACATTTACCACTCACAGGGAGTGGCTTGTAGCAGGACAAAAATCTCAGGACTCAGGATCCTGGCTCTCGGCCATCTTTCAGAATCTCTTTACACCCTAGAGAGAGATGTCTTTACTGTTGCTACAGAATCTTCATGGAGGGGCTGCAAATTAATTCCTGATTTTATCAGAATGCAATTTAGTTTTATTTTTGTAAAAAAAATTGCATATGCATAAATTTGAGTTACTTTAGCTTATACTGTAAGATTAGTACTTCTTTAAAATTAAAGATTTTAATCTTGCAATATGTGGTTATTTAATATAAATCTTCCTGTTTAGAAAAAATATGGGTATGTGTTAAACCTCACTGGATACGATTCTATATTTTTCTCTTCTCCTTTCCATTAAAAAAAAATTCAATAGAGAGGATGGAGAGGGATCTTCACAGAGTTAGAAGAGGAGAAACTGCAGCAAATGATTCATCTTTGCTCTTTTTATCTCAGTAGTCAGCAGCTGGGTGAGAAACCTGATCCCGTAGCAGCAATAGACCATATTCTTTTTTCACTCAGCAGTTACAGAAGCCCTGCTGAACAACTCTTCTGCTGCTTTCAACAAAAGTTGCATCTCTCTAAGGAAATACTGATTGTCCATTTGTGGCACCACCATGCTCTAGCTACTTGAGAAGTGAGAGAGCCTTAAATGAATTCCATGAACCATGGTCTGTTTGCGCTGCCATCGACTGCACCACTCACAGCTGTAGGGGTCCATGGAGCCAGGACCTTCATTATTACCCCAACACAGAATTATCAATAAGTACAGAGCCTTCTGTGATATGGGAATGCATTACCTTGTAGAGTCACAATCATTGGTTCAAGTGAAATTAACTCTCCAAGATCAGTGGTAAATGCACAAAACATTAAGTCTACTTTGTAAGGCAGTAATCCCAAAAATGACATCTATATGGAATTTATTTTCAGAGTCATAAGCCAAGTTATCTTCCTTTGTAGGACTGGAATCTTACAAACTCAGCTGTTGAACAACATTTGTCAAAGATGTCAAAATGTCTTTCAACATTTAGACAGCCACCGAGCTATTATTCCTGTGGGATACATGGGTGGCTGAGAGAATCACATTTGACAGATGTGAAAAATAAGATATCCATATGTAAAACACAACTCTTCATTTTCCAATCATCTAACCCAGCAATTTCCCTACCCTTCTGCACTGGGATGCAGCTAATCTTCCCAAAAGAATGGATTCAGGCTTTTTTCACAATTGCTACTGAACATGTAGGCTTCTCAAACAGTCTTCCAATTATTTTTTATACACATATCCCACAAATACTATTTATCCTGATTCTAGGAGTTAAGAATTCAGGGTCCTAATGCTAGAGAGCTCATATTGTATCAGTCTACACCCCACCAATGCTCCTTTCTAGAGAAACTGCCAGGACCACAGTCCTACTGAGGCAAGCAGCCCAGGCCACAGCTGTTTGGACCAAGAGAGGGCATCAGTAGCCCTAAGATTTCTGGTAAAAGAGCTTTAACAAGTAGGGATGATAGTTACTATAGAACTATCTTATTCCTTTTCTTCTTGGTCTGTACACAGATCACCAGTTAGGTTGTGAGGACAAAAAGGAAAAACAGGAAGAGGAGTACATGAGGAGAGAAGCCAAAATGGAAATGTTGTGCCATGTTAAGGGTCAAGAAGTAGAATATGGATTGACCAACCACTGGTAGTACAGACACATCCTGGAGTTGCAATAGATCGGGAACAATCTTCCTGGTCCTGAGTTAGGTCCTATCCCTGTGAGGTCTGACCAGACTACACCTCCTTCTCATTCTGAGAGATCCCTAGAATTCTTCCCAACTTGATACATGTCTGACATTGATTTATTTTCTCATGCATCCTTAAGCCTTCCATTTATTAAGGTAACTTGAACGAGTTTCCATTCCTGTAATCAGACATTTATATGGGCTCCACAGCAAAATGACTCAAAGTGTTCCTTTTCTCTTTACTAACTATAACACAATCTTAGATCTCCCGTTTGATAGCCTACATATAACCTCACAAATTTAGGGGCTACTTTGCCAATATTTGTGAAAGAAAGGAAATGGCTAAAAAACCTTGGATTGCCTTTTAATTGCCCTTGTTGAATTTTTTCCGCTGCCACATGTAGACCATAATTTATTTTCAAGTAGATGTAGAATATTTAGCTACAGTGAGTCGAGAATGAAAACCTGGCATCCTATGGAAGCTTCATAGTCTCTCCATCTTCTGTGGCACTGACAGGTTCCCCTGTGTGACTTCTGAGTTGATTTCAAGGCTCAAGGGTCAATTTTTACATTGGCAAAATCTGATTCTTCCAATCCCTACAGGATAAAATTGGTTTCCAAAGCTATTCAGCACTGGGAAAAGGTCAGGTTATATCAAAAATTAATGAGCCAGCCCCCACAAAGCTCCTGTACCTTCCCAACTAATTACTCCTCCCTCTCTCAAAGAAGACACCACTCCTTTCTCTAGCAGCTAGTTATTTTCAATCACAGGTATTTGGAAATGGGAGTGGGGGGATATGTTGGTTGACTCAATGACTTGGTTAGAATAATATGAGCAGTTAGTAACCTGGGATACTAAACACCCTATAATGGACAGAAATGGACAGAAAAGTTCCATACAATGATGAATCATTCTATCAAAATGCTAACAGCACTTCCCTTGAGAAGCACGGAGCCCTCTCCAAAAAGCAGGAAAGAAAGGCAAACTGAAGAGAGGATGGCAATAAGAGAACAAGCAATGCACTCCACCAGAGGTGAAGCAATCAAGTAAAGGCTGTCTAAGGATCAATCTCAGGCCCTGTTGACTTCCTTCCCCTTACCTCCAACAATACTCATGGCACACTCCCTACTCTCATTCCCTCTACAAAACAATCTCGGGCTCAGTTAGATTTAAATTACATCTTTTTAAGAACTGTCTTTATTTCCACAACTTTTCATTTGTTCTAATTATGATAGTTTCTGAGCAATATTGGTAATAGTAATAGACAATATCAACTGAAAATTCTCCCATGTTGCTAAAATTCAATATCAACTGAAAATTCTTCCACATTGCTAAAGGGCTTAATTACTAAATTTGTGCTGTAATATGTCCGTTAAAAAACTGCTTTAGAGGGGCGCCTGGGTGGCTCAGTCGGTTAAGCGTCTGCCTTCGGCTCAGGTCATGATCTCGAGGTCCTGGGATCGAGCCCCGCATCTGGCTCCTTGATCAGCGGGGAGTCTGCTTCTCCCTCTCCCTCTGTGCTCGCTTGCTCTCTCAGATAAATAATGAATAAAATCTTTAAAAAAAAAACAAAAACAAAAAACTGCTTTAGAGACTAATTCTCCAGAGCATAACTCTCTAGAGGTTAAGCTTATGAATTACTACTATCTTATGAAACACTTTCTTGAGCCACACTGGGGCTTGGCAGAAGGAAAGGTGAAAATTCTCTTGCCACCTCTCCCAGACTCTTTGTTAAGCTCTAGGCAGTATCAAAAGAGACATCCCGCACAAACAAGCTTCACCACTGAGGGTCAGGCTGTGGAGATACCAAATGGAAGGAGACGGCTCAGAAACCTTGGATTAAAGGGCAAATATTTTAGAGGCAGTATACTCGATTATGTCAGAGAGACAGGCCCATGGCACTTTCTGGAAGAGAGAGATTAAACAGCAAGGTAAAAGTTCAGCAAGATACACTCACAGACTGAAAGGCTCCTCAAGATAAAAAAGTCCAAAATGCAATTCTGTTTTAAATGAGACGAGGTCTTGTTATACAAGAGCATACTATCACTAAAAAAAAGTTTCCAACAAAGAGGGTACTTACAGACTAAAGCTCTATGCCCCCTAGAAATTCCTGGGATTATAGACCTGTTCTGTGTCTGCACGGTCCAATATGGTATCAACTACATGTGGCTATGGAGCACTTGAAATGTGGCTAGTGCAAATGAAGGACTAAATTTCTAATTTAATGTTAACTCAAATAAAAATAGATACATGTGGCTAGTGGCTACTATATTGAACAAGGCAGGAAAAGGCTTAGACCATGATTTGGGAAAATGGCCTAAGAGGTTATCACAAAAGAAAAAGTCTTACATATCTTCTGACCACCTGGAAAAATACTTTCTTGGTGTCCTCCCTGCCACATAGACACAATTCATAAGATTTCACAACATCAGAAACCACAAGCGCACTGCTTTTCAAATTTTAGCATTCATCAGAGTCACCTGGAGGTCTTATTTGTTGTAAATTTTGTGGTGTGTCTAACAATTACGGGGACCAGAAACACAGCAAGGCTAAACTCAAACCTGCCAGGACAGTCTACATCTAATTCCTGCATTGACCCTGTCTTAGAGTCAAAATGAGGCTTTCTATTAGAATAATGCAGGTCCAGGTGAGGGTTACTGCCTCTTTCACCATTCCAACACTAAGTTCTAAAAGTATCAAAAGAACACATGTTATATTAAAACCTTTTATTTATCACTCAAACAGCATATGTTTAAAGATAAACCCCCCCTTTCCATATTCCCAAAGAAGAAACAGAAATTAAAAGGTTCTAGAATAAAAACGTTTCTCCAAACATTCTGTGGTCTTTATTGTATTATCTTCAAAATCTGTTCTAGGATCAGCAGTCATTTGGGAGGATAGATTTCTCTTGAAGGTTACTTTTTTTTTTAATTTAAATTCAAGTTAGTTAACATATAGTGTAGTATTGGCTTCAGGAATAAAATATAGTGATTCAGGGGCACCTGGGTGGCTCAGTTGGTTAAGCATCTGCTTTCAGCCCAGGTCATGATCTCAGAGTCCTAGGATCGAGCCCTGCATGGGGCTCCCTGCTCAATGGGAAGCCTGCTTCTCCCTCTCCCTCTGCTGCGCCCCCTGCTTGTGCTCTCTCGTGCTGTCAAGTGAATGAATAAAATCATATATATAGTGATTCATCACATGTAACACCCAGGGCTCATCACAAGTGCCCTCCTTAATTCCCATCACCCATTTATCCCATCCTCCCACCTACCTCCCCTCCAGCAACTCTTGTTTGTTCTGGTTTGCCTCCCTCTCTGTTTTTATTTAATCTTATTTTTCCTTCCCTTCCTCTATGCTCATCTGTTTTGTTTCTTAAACTGCACATGAGTGAAATCATATGGTATTTGTCTTTCTGACTTTGCTTAGCATGATACACTCTAGTTCCATCCACGTTGTTACAAAAGGCAAAATTTCATTCTTTTTGATGGCTGAGTAATATTCCATTGTACATATATACCACATCTTCTTCATCCATTCATCAGTCAATGGACATTTGGGCTTTTTCCATAATTTGGCTGTTGCTGACAGTGCTGCTATAAATATTGGGGTGCATGTGCCCGCTGAATCAGCATTTTTGTATCCTTTGGATAAATACCTAGTAGAGCAATTGCTGAGTCATAGGGTAGTTCTATTTTTAACATTTTGAGGAACCACCATACTGTTTTCCAGAGTGGCTGCACCAGTTTGCATTCCCACCAATAGAGCAAAAAGGGTCCCCTTTCTCCACATCCTCACAGACATCTGCTGTTTCCTGAGTTATTAATTTTAACCATTCTGGCAGGTGTGAGGTGATATCTCATCATGGTTTTGATTTGTATTTCCTTTGAGGGTTACTTATGTTCTTTGGTCTACTTATACATGAGTCATTTTAACATTAAGAGACCACCCCATCAAAAACAATCCCTTAGATGTGGTATATACACACACACAATGGACTATCACACAGCCATAAAAAAAGAATGAAATCTTGCCATTCATGACAACATGGATTGACCTATGTTGAGCAAAATAAGTCAGACTGAGAAAGACAAATACCTTATGATTTCACTCATATGTGGAATCTAAAAAACAAAACAAATGAATAAACAAAGCAGAACCAGACCTATAAATACAGAGAACAAACTGCCAGAGGGGAGGGAAGTGGAAGGATGGGTATAAATGGGTGAAGGGGAGAGGGAGATACAGGCTTCCAGTTATGGAATAAGTCATGGGAATAAAAGGCACAGCATAGGGAATTTAGTCAATGATATAGTAATAGCACTGTATGGTGACAGATGGTAGCTACATTTGTGGTGAGCATAGCAGAACACATAAAGAAGTTGAACCAATATGTTATACACCTGAAACTAACATAACATTCTGTGTCAACTATACTTAAATTTAAACATTTTTTTAAAAAGCAATTTCCAGGAGGGGAAGAATGAAGGGGGGGAAATCGGAGGGGGAGATGAACCATGAGAGACGACAGACTCTGAAAAACAAACTGAGGGTTCTAGAGGGGAGGGGGGTGGGAGGATGGGTTAGCCTGGTGATGGGTATTAAAGAGGGCACGTTCTGCATGGAGCACTGGGTGTTATATGCAAATAATGAATCACGGAGCACTACATCAAAAACTAATGATGTAATGTATGGTGATTAACATAACATAATAAAAAAAAAAGCAATTTCCTTCACTTTTCTTCTCAACGTTCTTTCTGCCTCCTTCACTACCCTCTTTCTTAACTTTCCAAAAGAAAGCCTTCATTCAGAATATATTGCTGCAATGAATAGGGCATGAAACTTTCAAATAAAATCAGAATCCAGTACTGTTCATTATTTCCCCTACCACTAATCATTAGCCCTTCTTCAAACTCCCAATATTCCTCAGTTAATACTTGCACAAGAGTGATCCTTGGGTCCTGGAAATTTGGGGAGACAGACAATGTTTCTTAACATTTATAGAGCCCCCATGTAGTCATACAGTACTATGTACATCACTTCCTTGGTACTGAGTTATAAATTCTGTGTCTCGTTTGCAGGTAGGGAATCTAGCAAAATGAGGCTAAATAGTTAAAATACAGTCCCAGAAAAACTCAGAGCAAAATTCAATCCCTTCAGCAGTATTACTTCAGCAGTGGTTCTCAACCAGGCAATTTCCTGCCCCCAGAGGACACTTGGTAATGTCTAGAGACATTTTTGACTGTGGGGAGTGCTACTGCAATCTAGTGGGTAGAAGCCAAGGACCCTGCCAAACAGGCTACAGTGCAGAGCACAGCCCCCACCACAAAGAACTGCCTGGCTCAGAATGTCAACAGTGCCAAGGATGAGAACCCCTGCTCCTCTGGCAATTCTAGCATGACTTTCTTTGGCCCCCTAATCAATAAAGAATGGCTCCCTCTACAGTTTGATTCTTGTACAGTATTTACACAGAAACATGCCAATCAAGTGCTATTTCTGGCATTATATACTTTTTAGTTACTTTAAAAATACAAGATATATGGGAGCCACAGAGGAAAATGAGGACAGCTAGCAAAGGCAGGCTTCTTTTCTTTAATGAGAAAGCCTAGCAAAGATCAGGTCCCTGCACCAGCAACCTCCAGGCCCTGAGCTATGGTCTGTATCTGGCTGCTCACCTGGACTCTTCAGCTGCTGACGAGCTTTGCAGCTGCCTTTTCTCTGCTTTGCTTATCTCTAAGCATGTGCATCACTCCAGAGCAGTAATGATGTATGCTTATGGGAACCTACAGAGATCTACATCCCCTAATTTTCTATTTTGGTCAGTAAATTGTACTCATTACTGAGCCATGTGAGGCACTGAAGGACATCAGCCTTTCTGGGTGCCCTCTGTATGAGCCTGGGTAATGGGACATTATCTGCCAAGGGTCCACAGTATTGAACTGAGATGCTTACAACAAACCTCCATCCAGTTTTTCAGCTGAGTACCATTTTTTTTAACCTCCTGTCTCTCTTCCTAACCATCCTTCGCTCTGCTTAGATCCATATTAATTACAATTTTCTCTTCAAGGAGTCTGGTTTTAGTTTAAGCTCTTAAAGCCAGGAAGCCTAGAAAGGTTATGATGTCTTTTCAACCCATCCTTCCTGGACCTCCACTTGTACTCTGAGAAGTGCATTCCAAATAGTAAATTTCTCCCTCTGGTCTCAAAAATCTTCAGCACAAATGAAAATCCAAAGCCAGCTTTGATTATAATGCTCCCAATGCCCACATTCATTATACTAGGGACTGCAAATAGAGAGGAGTGAATGGACACGTAGCTTCCAGTGACACTGGATAAAATAAAACGGAACAGGAAGAACCACATGTTTGCTACTGCTATTATCCACCAAAGTGGGAATCATCAACTCTTTAGTAAGCTGTTTCCTTCCTGGAAAAAAATTTAAATGATTAATGAAGGAAAAGTTAAGCGAAGTAAGCCATGGAAGAGGAGGATGCTGGGAGAGGGGAAATATATGTCAATAGAGCTAACAGTAGGATATGGCTACAAGAAAAAGGCAATCAGGCCTGATTCCCTTTTCTACTACATATGTCAGGAAAGTCAACCAGCTCCTCCCATGTAAATCATACCCATTCAAACTCACTGAAAATTCCTCTGTTGAGGTATTTCCATCCCATCACTTTGATGGAATTTTCCCTTCATAACTGTTGATTTGTATGGTGTCTATAAGTTGAATCAATAAAGGCTTTGGGAAACTTTCAAAGACAGAGCACTTAATTGCACTGACTCAAAGAGGCTAGTGAGACAAGAGCCTGTAGGACTTAGTAAAACCAGAAAAACAACGGCAGAGAATGCCTTTGACTTACCCTGGAGTAAAGGGTGTGAGAGCCTTCAAACGCACTTACATCCTCATGACCCATCAGCTCTGCTGCTTTTCACCACTCACTCACTTCTGCATGTTGGACCACCACTGACCGATCACCAACTGCCAAAGACAAAAAAATAAATGAATGCATTAGGCCAGAAGACCCACAACTTCAAGCCCAGAGCCGCAGCTCAAGTGAATTTGTGAGTAGTCTAAGTGCTTAACACATAGACCCAAGGAAATGTAATGGCTCAAGCCCAATTAAAGTTTATTTCTGGTTCCCATATACATACTGAAGAGGCAAACAGGTTAATCAGTGATCCAAGCACCCAGGCTAACCTAAGTTTTGCCACTTTTTTAAAAACTTGATTTCCAAGCTTGCCCTAGGAATTTTCTCCATTCCAGCCAGCCAGAAGTGGAGAACAGCATGGAAGCTCACATGGGTATTCTCTGTGTGTTTTTTTTTCCTGGAAGTGGATTGCAACACTCTTCCACTTCCATTCACATTTTGGTGGCCAGAATCAGTAACACAGCCACACCTACAACCATGCGCTGCTGGGCAGCTAGTAGTTATTATCTATCATACAAGGCTGGCTCCAGCCCAACCAAGAAGACAACATTCTATTTGGTACAACGTTCTGGGTAAGACACTAGCACAATAACCTTGACTTAGTTACTTAAGAAGCGAATCTTGGTTCCCTGATTTTTTATCTGTAAAATACCTCTTCCCTCAGAGGATCAATGTGAAACTCCAAATGAGACAAAGCAGCACTTCTCAGACTTTAATGTGCACACATAGCACCTGGGCATCTTGACGAAATGCATTCCAATTCAGTAGGTCCTGAGTGAAGCCTGAGAATCTGAATTTCTCACAAGCTCCCAGATGATACCAATGCTGCTGTTCTCTGACCACACATTAAGTAAAAAGGAAATAGAGAATATTTTTGTAAACCAGAAAGTAATTTGCAGATATAAAGAATTCTCTCGGCACCAAATTTGATTGTAATTCCCAACTAGCCAGCACTTTTAGGAAATGCTTAGTCTAGGTACCATATAAAATTTCATACAGTCACAGATTTTTAGAAATGGAAAGAACTTAAGTGGTCACTATTCTCTCTTCTTATTTTCCACACAGGGAAATAAACTCAGATGTCAATAATGCCCCCAAAATCTCACAATAAATTAATGTACTGGGAATAGGATGCAGAAATTTTTACTTTTTTTCTGTTATTACATAAACTCAATTGATAGCCTTCTGAAAAAAGGTAATTTTCTTCTGCTAAAGCAAGAACAAATACTACTCTGGCCCATAACCAAAAAGGTACCAAAGGTAGCATTCACCAGCTTAGGTCACTATGGTACCAAATGTAGGCAAGGTGACACAGAAAAGACATCAGGAGATTTTTAAGCAGATGTTCATAATGCAGTGATCTCCACCAAAGTTATGTTTCACATGTCTAAAATAGGACTTGAACACAAATTAACTTCTGTATATGCTCTGGCAAAATCAAAAATATTTTCAATATATAGAAACTCTGAGTCACTACTATTTGGGAGACAATTAGAAAAAGAATTTGGGGTTGCAAATAGAAAAGAGAAATAAAATAACCAAGAATCAGCAGTTTCTGTGATAAATTCTGAGGACAAAGGAACCTCAAGGTTTTTTTTTTTATCCCTGACATGTATGCTATTTTTGCATCTCTGAGATCATGGTGAGTCCTAGGAGCTTACAGTAAAAAAACAGTGCAATGAAGGACGTCAGAAGTGAAAAACAGGAGTCAACCCCCCAAGTCACAAGTCAGAAAAGCACTATCTACCTGGAAATCAGATCAGATTGAGGGAGAAAGGAGGTTCTTACAATGCATGTCATCTTCAATGAAGGAACATGAATATGAAAGTGTTTTGGTGAAATCACAAGGGAGTACTTACTGGGCAAGCAATGATAAATGGAAATCAATACTTGCACATCCATTATTAATTTAAAATGAATAAAATGCTATTAGCATCTTCATTTAGTGAGCAATTTTAAACATTTCAATAAAGGTAAAAGGTTCTAAGAACTTCCATAGGTTTACTTCTGTACTCTAACCCCAGCCCTCATGCACTATATAGTGTCTTTAGCTCCTCAAAAACTCTCCCATCCTGGCAATTTTCCACAACCCACTCTAGACTCTAGAATTTCTACCCTATTTTTGTGCCATGGATTCCACTCCCCCACCCCCAACCCAGCTTTGGCAGTCTGTTGAAGCCAAAGAAACTCCTCCTCAGAATGTGTTAAATGTTATAGGATTACAAAAGAAGCCTATTATATGGACATATTCTTTCCACGCAGCATTCACAGTTCCATGAACCTAATATAAGAATATCTGATTGGTAAGGGACTCTTCTAGGATGATGAAAGTTTTTCTTCTAGGAAACAGTATGCAAAAAGTTTTAAAAACCCAAAGATGCACATAAAGAATCCTGTGCAGGATCAGTCAGTGAAGAACAAGCTGCAAAGAAAAGCCTGACCTTGAATTTCTACCCAAACTCAACATTATTCATGCTGTGGCTTTAAAATGCTACATTAAGGAATTACTCAGAATTTTCTTGGCTCCAGCCCTGCAGACATAGCATATTCTGAGTCCTGATGGCAAGTGGAGAAAGGCAGCATTGGAGAGGTAAAGATGGAGAGGAGTCTGAGCTTGGGTCCTAGTTCTCCAACAAGTTCTCTACCACTAACTAGTTCTGTTAGCTTGGTCACTCAGTCCTGAGTTGAAACTCTGCCTATTAGATGAGAAAGTTGAGTTAAACCACCCATAGGGTTTCTTCCAACTCTGAATTACTAGGATTCTAAGACAATACACAATCATTTCTCTGGAAAGAAGTATTACTGAGATTTCTTTTTGCCCTAGGCTCACAGTATGAAATTACCTTCTAGATGAATTTTTCAGAGGCTTCAGAAATACCTTACAAGAGTCACCCTGCCACAGAATAAGACTTGAAAGAGATTTTAATAGACATGTATCACCTCAGCAATCCCAGTGATCAGGCAAGAAAATGGAGTTTCAGAAAGGCAAAGATTTATTTGAGGTCACATAATGAGACAATGTTAATGCACTGTTGTAACTACTGCCATCTAGCACCAGCAGGATTTTAGGATTCAGCACTGGTAGTAAAAACCAGCTCATCAGTTCTCTTGGAGACAGAAATAAACCTCAAATAAGCTGAGCCATAGGGAGTGAACTGCATGAGGAAGCAGGTGATTGGGGTAATGACACCCAGAGGCAGCATACTGTAGCTCAGGCAGGGTCAAAACTGAGGTTCTCATATACATTGTAACTTCACTGGCAACAGCACTCACCTCCTTCAAATACCATGGTTACAAATTCCATCTCAAAGAACAGTCAAAAACAAAGAATAGCTATTTTAAAAGAGGGGAACAGATAAATGAATTCTGGCTAACAAGCTTAATAAAACCAAAATTCAAGATTTGAAATAACATAATCTTGAAAGGACAGCTTTAGCTAAGAAAACCTTAAAATACTTCTTAGTAATTTCCAAGTTTTAGAAGAAAACGATTCGGAATAACTTTGACCTACCTGGACAGCCCTGCAGTACAGTAACAACAAGCACTGCCTTTACTAATACTCTCACCACTACCTTCAGAGCATGTAATTACTGGATATTGATCAGGTTTAAAAGTCACATGTATATTTCCATAGTCCTGTCCATGTGTAGACTAGCTTTACGTGCAAAGAATTAGAACCATGACATTGTTGTGAATTTTGATTGAATCAGGATTTCAACCTCATGTTCAATTAACCAACATGTATGCCAAGAGCTTTTAAAACCTATGATATAATGCGTAATTGTTGCCTTTTCCCCTATACACAACCAGCAAAGTAATTGTACCCATTCCTCAACCTCCAACACACATTATTTCTACATAATATAAACAGTTGGGCTTTCAGAACCTTTTTTTTTTTTTTTTGAGAGCTGATAGCCTTTCAAAATCTGGAGGCTACACACCACTGGTTTGCCAGCTCTGTTTCATCTCCTCCAGGAATTCCAGAGACAGCAGTGCCATCTACTGGTAGGGAGGGCACAACTTATTTCTGGAAGCCTGTGGGTGACATGAGCCAAAGATCTGAAAGAATGGCAGGCTAGATTGTGTCTTTGTGAGCCTTTCTTTTCTAGAGCATATAACAAACATAACTGATGCTTACAACCTGAGAAACAGAACCTCCGTAGGAGTCTCCACATGAAGGGCAGCTCCTGTGGAAGCCATACAAAGCCCAGCCAGGCTAGCCAATAATGAGCTCTGCCTGGAAATGCCTCCTTAAGGCTCCAAAGAACCTCACTGAATTAAACATTTCCTGGCTCTCCTTTTCCCCCAGTGCTTCTGTTATCAGATGATCTCACCCATGCCCCCACCTGTGGCAATGTTATCCAGCTTTATCTTACAGCATGCATCTTAGGGAAGGTGCTCAGATCCATCTCAAAGTGAAGGCTCTTATATTTACACAATGTGACACAGATCCCGCTCAAAGGACACTATTGCTTAGGTATGCAGGTCGGACTCTAATTTCTCTCATTGCTCTCCATCCTCCGTGTTCCTGACCCAGAGAACAGAAATGACAGAAAGGAAATGATTTCGTTGTTGCTTCGAAAGCAACACTAGTGGGCTTTCATTGAATCAGAAAATAAAACCTTGTCTTGTAGGTCACTGAGGTAACACTGCTTCCCCTCAAGATCAACTAAGCCAGCCACTCTTTCTCTTTTACCTTCTATAAACCTATACATGTTTCTATACTTTTTTTAAAACCCATCTCTCTTCCAAAGGCTGAACATAAACATACTATGACCTTTACATAATTTATATAAAAATGACATTTTTCTAAACATAAAAGCATATTTTTTCAAACTATACCACCTACCCCACCTTCAGAATTCCTTCTCCCCCACCCCATCACATGCCATCTTAAAAAAAAAAAATCATTGGTAAATTGAATTATTCACACTAATTTACTTTATATTCCAATCTATGGGGTAACAATCTATAGTCACTTTAATAGGGTCATTTGTTACATTCCCAAAAAGCTTTGCAGCAACTTTACTTTCATTCACCTCAGAAAACCACCAAAAAGTTGATTTGCTACAGCTGATAAACGTTCCGATTCCCCTAACAAATTTAAGTGTTCCTGCTTCAATTTGTTTTAACTTGCCAAGTAAACTGATTTCTTAGCAAGTGTAGGCATTTCATAGGCATGAGGTGTGTCTTGGATGTTTGAAAAATCAGTGTTTCCTAAAGAAACAAAACTTTGTATGTGGGGAGGTAAGAGTAATAAAAGGGCTTTGAAGGAGTATCAGGAGGTCTCCAAGGAATCAGGTAGAGAGATTCTTCTCATCTCACACCAGGGTAAGTTTTAAATAGATTACAGTGAAACTCCAGCATATGGTAAAAATCTTCCTAATGACTGATGAACCATTTCTTACCCAACAAAGTAGTGGAAAACTGAAGGGACTTTTAATATTTCATTATAAGATATACAGTATGCCCTTGCTATTACAGGTCTGGGGAAATGGAGAAGGAAAGCAGATGTCTTGCACACAACTTCCTTTTTTAAACTATGACTTAGAGGAGACAGCCCTCCATCCCCAACACACAAACCGTTTTTGGCATCCAAATGGTCTTTAAACAAGCACTTTTCAAAGAATTAAGGAGGTCTGAATAGGTGTAATTTACACCATGCCTTCCCTTCTCCCTACAGGCCATTAACACGCTCAAAATAATTACTCTCTTCTGCACACCAGAAAGATCTCAGTTTACAGAGATAACCGCCACCCCACCCCACTGACCCCCCCAAACCCCTATCTTCTTGATGGAGAATCTCAGTGTTATGATCTGGTCTGCAGTTCACTGCAGGCATTTCCCTCCTCACGATTTACCAGTCATCGGTTTCGCTGTATCTGTAATTCCTTATTGTAGCCTCTCATTTAGACCTGCTCCTGCTCATTTAGACCAGTGCCCAACTGCTTAAAAAATTTTTTTTCACCTCTTAACGAAAATCTGGATTCCCTCAGCAGGCTAAAAGCGTTCAGTATCGATGCAACTCTGGGGTGAGAGCTCGCGTGCAGGTCCGGAGAAGCCTTCTACCGGCAACACTTGGGCTCGGTCCACCGGTCGCGAACCCCCCCCCCCCGCCCGCCCGCACAGCTGCGCTAGGAATTCGGCGTCGGTCGCCGCCGGATTAGTTCGAGTCCCGCGGCTTGGCTAAAGTGACACATTTTTTTCCCCTTCCTTCTCACATGTGACAGGTCCCACTGCATTAAAGCCATCCTCTCCCGAGCCCAGCCCAGGTCCGGAGTCCACTGATGCCCGCGCCACACCACGCTCACCCTTTACCAGGGGAGGGGGCAGATACCAGCATCCCTCCAGGCGCGAAACAAAGGCAGAGACGAGGCTGCCAAGTGGGCAACTCCCCTCGGGCGGACTCGTCACCGTGGTGAGGATAGGAAGGTGCATTTAGAGGGTAGGGAAAGGGAAACCGAGGCACCCAACCGGGGTGGCTGAGTGCGAGTCTGCATCCTACCCGAAGCAGAGCTCCCCGGGCGGACCCCAGACTTCCCCCTTCACCCCGCCCAGCCCTGCCCACCGGGCTAGTCCGCACTAGCCGCGGTAGGGGCAGGGGGCCGCCCGGCGGCGGCGCTTACCTCAAGAGAAGCGCTCCGGCTCCCTCCGACGGCTCCGGAGAAAGCCCCGCCGCTTGCGCACGCGCACTCGCGCTCTCGTGGCTTCGCGCCCCCGCGCGCGCCCCTCCGTCCGGGCTCTGGCCCGCCCCAGCCCTGTCCGTCAGAGTCCACGAGAGCCAATCCGGTAACAGGAAAGGCCCGGTGCCGGTCACGTGGTCTGGCCAGCCAATCACCAAATTGCCCTCGGCAGCACCCGCTCCGATGTCCCTGGGGGTTCGGTTGCTACCCAGCCGAGCCAGTGCGAAGCGGGCACAAAGGGCTGAATCTGTTTTCCAGAGCTGTTTTTGCTCAATGAATGAATTAATAAGTCAACTGATATTTGAAATTCTAAATATTAATAGTAGTCACCTGGGTATCTTGTTAAAAGGAGGATTCTGATCCAGTAAATCTGGAATGGAAACCTGAGATTCTGCCTTTCTAGCAAGCTCCAGATGGTGATGATGATGCCCCTGATCTGAGGACCACGCTCTGAGTAGCAAGATTTTAAGGGCACCTGTCAGAAAATGGTTTAGCCCTTGTTCCATATTATCTGAAAGTTTCACGACCTTTTCTTTTCCTTCCTTCAGTGATGGAAAGCATTCCAGGGACTAAGTAACATGGGAGGTGTCCTGGTGACACTCATAATTTGGGCACTGGCTGAGGGAAAGTGCGTTGAATTCCCACATCACCTACCCCTAGTCTATGGGGCAGCAATCTCTGCCAACTTGATGGTTGGAGTGTGGAAACTAGAAGTAGTAGAGAACACTAGGTTTACTTTCATTCTGAAGTATTTAGCATGTGTGTCAGAAAGCGACATAAGTAATTTTTGCTTTCTGGAAATTTACCTTCTGTCATAGAACTATACAAGCAAACTCAGAAAGAAACATATAGGAAAAACATCCAGAGAGCTATCGGTCTCAGCATCTTGAACAATTCAGGCATAAGCCAGAAAGGTTGTAAAATAACCTACGTTAGGAATCTTAAAAATTGCCCAGACATCCTTCTGTCAGTAATACCAGGGTCTGGAAGTCAGGAAGTCCATTGTCTCTGTCATCTCTCAAAACGTGACCTAAACGTAAATGTGTTCAGACCTGCCAGCTAGAACCTTTGTTGTTCAGCATAGTCAAGCTCATATTACCTACCCAGTAGTGTACCAAGGTGATTCAAAGGCCTAAGTGCTAAATTCTCCAAAACCTTCTTTCCCCAGCTCTTCAGACCATGACAATGCTTCAACCAGCTTTCTGTCCTATTCATCAAGATGATCAGACTGCCACTTAGAGAAAACTTCACCTTTGTCCGTGTATCTTGGGCCTCTCTGGCTTATCAACTCCAGAAGTGAAGCCCCCTTAGCAATCTTATACATTGCTTATCACAGTGTCTATATCAGAGATGGCTTAGCACAAAATCCAGGGTTACAGGCAATACATCAACAAACCTAGCACAACAATGGTTCCGGCTAGATCAAGAGTAAAGAAATATCTAATCAAGAAGAATCTATTTAAAAGTCTCAAAGTTTCTTTTGCTATCATTAAATCACTGTATCCCAAGCCTGGCTGCACAGTAAAACTTTTAAGGAAATAGATTTTTTGGGCACTGTGCATAGAGATTCTGATTGGGGTAAGGAGTGGAGCCTCAGCAGCTGTAGGTTCTAAAAGATCTACAGTGGTTTGTATCTAGCCTTGCTTGAGAAAACTGGCATAAGCTGCCAGGTTGATGGACTCATTCTTTAACAAGGGAAAACCAACTCTGCAACACAAATCACTAATGACATAAAGACTCTGATAAGAGGAAAGTTTCCACATAATTTGTGAGAATAGATTTTTTGTTAAGGCCAAAAATAATTAACAGGTAAGAGATACTCCCAGCCTGTTGAGTGGAACAAACTGAAAAGCAATGTCCACAACTAGGTTTAATTCCAGTTGATTAACTAAATATTAAAAAAAAAAAAAAAATCTACCACCTTTTAGCCGTACTAATCAACTCTCTTAATATCTTCATGTGTTTTATGCTCTTCTTAACTAAAAGCAAATTTCTTTGTGAGCATTATTAAGAGTCATTCTCTGAGGTTTTCCCAAAGTGCAACAGAATCACCTGGAGTACTTGTTAAAATGCAGATTCCCAGCATACCCATCCTGAACTTCCTTTAGCCTCTCCTGTAACAATTCTGAAGCTGCACTAAGTTACATTTGAGTCCGAGTGGTACCTCCTGATACAGAAAATATACATTATAGGCAAACCCTCAAGTAAAATAGATGTGCTATTAGTTTAGTTTGCCATGCTGGCTAAATAAATCTTATTTTATTTTAAAGAATTCCAAGAGATTCTTGATTCTTTTTCCTGGGTTTTTGCCAAATTCTGTCATTTTGTGAAATAAAGAGATTAGTGCTTGGATCTTAGAGAGCTGTTGTTGCCCAGACTTTTTCTATGGAGTGATATTTGCAGTAGTGGTGTATGACCTAGTTTTTAAATGAATTAGTGAGGTCCCTTCATAACACTGTGCCAACGAGAACCACCTTGCTCGAAAGTGACTTTATTTGTCACATCAGAAAAATGGAAGCCTAATGTAGGGGCCAGCAAACTAGCTTCCCTCCTGCTCTGACACTTTTAAAAATACATTTCACAGCATTCCAACGGGGGAGAAATTTTTCTCACCTTGTAAACTTGTAGCTTTATCTACTGAGTAAAATAAGGACAGTCTTCACTGATATTTAACTAGCGTGAATAATGTAAATTTTTAACAAGAAAAAAGCATTTATTTTTCTCATTGTGACTGTCATCATTACAAAAAAGGCAACAAGAAACAGAGATTCTTGCTTGAGGTTAAGAATTTGAAAAAAGAACATCCAGGCAGTCATTCATTTTTGTTTCTCAGTCTGCCTGCCTCACATACATAAACTGGCTATCCTATCTCAAGAAATGGATATGTGTGTATCTGATTTAAATCATGAGTTAGCTTAAGCAAGCCCCCTCCCCATTACCACCCAGAAATTGCTTAGAAAGAGATTTAGGTTTACTTGAAAACAAACAAGATGAAGACCTCCAAGTCTCCAGGAATCTACCCATTGCTCCATTAATGATCACAACCCCTACAGACTGCTTTATGATTGCTAATTATGTTTTAATCTCACTATCAATATATAGCTTCTCTAAACTTAATTGATTTCATTCAAGAAGACCCAATATTACCCAAGATTCTAGTCTCCGTCTCTCATATAAATCTGGTCAGGAGAATATTTTATATCTATTGTATCTGTGTTTTAATAACTGGTACCTTTTTTTTCATTCAGTGTAACTGTGTACAGATTTAACCTAACACCCTGGACATTTTTTAGATAAATTCATTTTCTTTGTATTCTTTATAGGATTTATTCTATAATTCATTCTATAATTTATTATACATAAATAACATATTCTTTTTTATTTTTCATAAAATAATAATACTTAAAATATGTGTATATAATAATATACACATTGGTATGATATGCCTCTCCATACCTCCCCCAACTTAAGAAATAAAGCATTTTTAATACAAAGTGCCCATGTATTGCTCCCAACAAATTGATTGTTTTTGATGAAGATATCACATTTAGCAAGCTTAGCTACAAAAGAGAGAAAATGGTTTATGGAAAGAAATACCATATTGTATGCATATAATAGAAAACAAATATAAATGGGTAAAATTTTTACTGAATATTTGGAAGTTCCCAAACTTATATAAGAAACAGATAACAGAGCTGGAAGTTTCAACTGGTCCAACACCTGTGTTTTACAATTACAAAAATGAACCTGGAAAGCAGATAACTTTTACAAGACAATACCAATAGTTTGGAGCCAAGGTGAAGGCATCAGGTCTCATTCACTCAATGAAAACACTAAATGTCCTCTTCTTTTAGCTCATTTTAAGAGAAATAAACCATCACAATTCACAATAAAAAGTGTTATGTTGCAAGTGAGGCTCATAACCTAAGAGAAATCACATAGAAGGAGCACCAATTCTGACTGATGAAATTAGGGAAGGTTTTCTGTAAAAAGTGATGCCTGACCTGAATTCCAAAGAACTGGTAAGAGTTAGCCTGCAAAGCACTAGAGACTGGGTGCTGCAGGACTGGCGATAGCCCATACAAGAGTGTAGAACGCTGGGGATGAGAAAATAGTTTAATTTGACTAGATGTGAAAGGGGGAAGAGTATGATTGAAGGGTGGGAAAAGACCAGAATGAGAGGATGAAAAAATGCATGATATGCCATTCCTTCCTCCTGTAATCAATCATAGCATTCAACTCTATTCTAGCGATTCTGAGTAGAATCTAAGACCAAATCCCAGTTCTTCCACTTGCCACTTGTGTAAACCTGGACAATTTGGCCCTTGGGAGGTATTAAATAAATGATTACACAGTTTTCTCATCTGTAAAATGGAAATAATGGCAATACAAGTACTTGTTTCTTACAAGTTAATGAGCTAATTAAATAATATAAAGTGCTTAAGGAGCACTTGTTGTGTAGGAAGTGCTAAATAAATGTTAGCTATTAGTAATAACCTCCTGAACCTGGATGTGGCCTCAGACTCCTTCTCAACAGTGTTACTGGCCTCCAACTTCAAAAAATCAGAATGGCGGGGCACCTGGGTGCTCAGTTAGTTGGGCGTCTGCCTTCGGCTCGGGTCATGATCTCAGGGTCCTGGGATCAAGCCCCACATCGGGCTCCCTGCTCGGCGGGAAGCCTGCTTCTCCCTCTCCTACTCCCCCTGCTTGTGTTCCCTCTCTCGCTGTCTCTCTCTCTCTGTGTCAAATAAATTAAAAAAAAAAAAATCAGAATGGCACTCAGAGGGATACCGCCCAGCACTTCCTAGTGCCTAACACAACTCTGATTCAGAGCTCTATAGCCTAGTGCCGCTCACCTATACTAATTCTTGACCACATTTAAGCAAGTTCTCTATGAAAAAAATGTCCCTCTCACTCCAACGCCAAGTCACACACACACACACACACACACACACACACACACACACAAAACCCAGCTGTTGGCACAACTATTTTCTTGAACATTTAAAGAGATTATTTTCACTGTTGGTTTTTTTTTTTTTTGAATTTTTATTTTTTTTTATTTTTTTTTTTAAATTTTTTTTATTGTTATGTTAATCCCCATACATTACATCATTAGTTTTAGATATAGTGTTCCATGATTCATTGTTTGTGCATAACACCCAGTGCTCCATGCGGAACGTGCCCTCCTCAATACCCATCACCAGGCTAACCCATCCTCCCAACCCCCTCCCCTCTAGAACCCTCAGTTTGTTTTTCAGAGTCCATCGTCTCTCATGGTTCTTCTCCCCCTCCGATTTCCCCCCCTTCATTCTTCCCCTCCTGCTACATTCTTCTTCTTCTTTTTTTCTTTCTTAACATATATTGCATTATTTGTTTCAGAGGTACAGATTTGAGATTCAACAGTCTTGCACAATTCACAGCACTTACCAGAACACATACCCTCCCCAGTGTCCATCACCCAGTCACCCCATCCCTCCCACCCCACCCCCCACTCCAGCAACCCTCAGTTTGTTTCCTGAGATTAAGAATTCCTCATATCAGTGAGGTCATATGATACATGTCTTTCTCTGTTTGACTTATTTCGCTCAGCATAATACCCTCCAGTTCCATCCACGTCGTTGCAAATGGCAAGATCTTATTCCTTTTGATGGCTGCATAATATTCCATTGTAAATATATACCACATCTTCTTTAGCCATTCATCTGTTGATGGACATCTTGGCTCTTTCCACAGTTTGGCTATTGTGGACATTGCTGCTATAAACATCGGGGTGCACGTAGCCTTTTGGGTCCCTACTTTTGTATCTTTGGGGTAAATACCCAGTAGTGCAATTGCTGGATCATATGTCTGTTCATGTCTTCTGCCCATTTCTTGATTAGATTCTTTGTTCTTTTGGTGTTGAGTTTGATGAGTTCTTTATAGATTTTGGATACTAGCCCTTTATCTGATATGTCATTTGCAAATATCTTCTCCCATTCTGTCAGTTGTCTTTTGGTTTTGTTGACTGTTTCCTTTGCTTTGCAAAAGCTTTTTATCTTGATGAAGTCCCAATAGTTCATTTTTGCCCTTGCTTCCCTTGCCTTTGGCGATGTTTCTAGGAAGAAGTTGCTGCGGCTGAGGTCGAAGAGGTTGCTGCCTGTGTTCTCCTTTAGGATTTTGATGGACTCCTGTCTCACATTGATCTTTCAACCATTTGGAGTCTATTTTTGTGTGTGGTGTAAGGAAATGGTCCAGTTTCATTCTTCTGCATGTGGCTGTCCAATTTTCCCAACGCCATTTGTTGAAGAGACTGTCTTTTTTCCATTGGACATTCTTTCCTGCTTTGTCAAAGATTAGTTGACCATAGAGTTGAGGGTCCATTTCTGGGCTCTCTATTCTGTTCCATTGATCTATGTGTCTGTTTTTGTGCCAGTACCATACTGTCTTGATGATGACAGCTTTGTAGTAGAGCTGGAAGTCTGGAATTGTGATGCCGCCAGCTTTGCTTTTCTTTTTCAACATTCCTCTGGCTATGCGGGGTCTTTTCTGGTTCCATACAAATTTTAGGATTATTTGTTCCATTTCTTTGAAGAAAGTGGATGGTATTTTGATGGGGATTGCATTGAATGTGTAGATTGCTCTAGGTAGGATTGACATCTTCACAATATTTGTTCTTCCAATCCATGAGCATGGAACGTTTTTCCATTTCTTTGTGTCTTCCTCAATTTCTTTCATGAGTATTTTATAGTTTTCTGAGTACAGATCCTTTGCCTCTTTGGTTAGATTTATTCCTAGGTATCTTATGGTTTTGGGTGCAATTGTAAATGGGATCGACTCCTTAATTTCTCTTTCTTCTGACTTGTTGTTGGTGTATAGGAATGCCACTGACTTCTGTGCATTGATTTTATATCCTGCCACTTGATTGAATTCCTGTATGAGTTCTAGCAGTTTTGGGGTGGAGTCTTTGGGATTTTCCACATAAAGTATCATATCATCTGCAAAGAGTGAGAGTTTGACTTCTTCTTTGCCAATTTGGATGCCTTTGATTTCTTTTTGTTGTCTGATTGCTGTGGCTAGGACTTCCAATACTATGTTGAATAGCAGTGGTGATAGTGGACATCCCTGCCGCGTTCCTGACCTTAGGGGGAAAGCTCTCAGTTTTTCCCCATTGAGAATGATATTCGCTGTAGGTTTTTCATAGATGGCTTTTATGATATTGAGGTATGTACCCTCTATGCCTATACTCTGAAGAGTTTTGATCAAGAAAGGATGCTGTACTTTGTCAAATGCTTTTTCTGCATCCATTGAGAGGATCATGTGATTCTTGTTTTTTCTTTTGTTAATGTATTGTATCACGTTGATTGATTTGCGGATGTTGAACCAACCTTGCAGCCCAGGGATAAATCCGACTTGGTCGTGGTGAATAATCCTTTTAATGTACTGTTGGATCCTATTGGCTAGTATTTTGGTGAGAATTTTTGCATCCATGTTCATCAGGGATATTGGTCTGTAATTCTCCTTTTTGATGGGGTCTTTGTCTGGTTTTGGGATCAAGGTAATGCTGGCCTCATAAAATGAGTTTGGAAGTTTTCCTTCCATTTCTATTTTTTGGAACAGTTTCAGAAGGATAGGTATTAATTCTTCTCGAAATGTTTGGTAGAATTCCCCTGGGAAGCCATCTGGCCCTGGGCTTTTGTGTTTTGGGAGATTTTTGATGACTGCTTCAATTTCCTTAGTGGTTATAGGTCTGTTCAGGTGTTCTATTTCTTCCTGGTTCAGTTTTGGTAGTTGATACATCTCTAGGAATGCATCCATTACTTCCAGGTTATCTAATTTGCTGGCATAGAGTTGCTCATAATATGTTCTTATAATTGTTTGTATTTCTTTGGTGTTGGTTGTGATTTCTCCTCTTTCATTCATGATTTTGTTGATTTGGGTCATTTCTCTTTTCTTTTTGATAAGTCTGGCCAGGGGCTTATCAATCTTGTTAATTCTTTCAAAGAACCAGCTCCTAGTTTCGTTGATCTGTTCTACTGTTCTTTTGGTTTCTATTTCATTGATTTCTGCTCTGATCTTTATTATTTCTCTTCTCCTGCTGGGTTTAGGCTTTATTTGCTGTTCTTTCTCCAGCTCCTTTAGGTGTAGGGTTAGGTTGTGTACTTGAGACCTTTCTTGTTTCTTGAGAAAGGCTTGTATTGCTATATACTTTCCTCTTAGGACTGCCTTTGCTGTATCCCAAATATTTGGAATAGTTGTGTTTTCATTTTCATTGGTTTCCATGAATTTTTTTAGTTCTTCTTTAATTTCCTGGTTGACCCATTCATTCTTCAGTAGGATGCTCTTTAGCCTCCATGTATTTGAGTTCTTTCTGACTTTCCTCTTGTGATTGAGTTCTAGTTTCAAAGCATTGTGGTCTGAAAATATGCAGGGGATGATCCCAATCTTCTGGTATCGGTTGAGACCTGATTTATGACCTAGAATGTGATCTATTCTGGAGAATGTTCCATGGGCACTAGAGAAGAATGTGTATTCCATTGCTTTGGGATGGAATGTTCTGAATATGTCTGTGAAGTCCATTTGGTCCAGTGTGTCATTTATTTATTTATTTATTTATTTATTTTTTAAGATTTTATTTATTTATTTGACAGAGAGAGAGATAGTGAGAGCAGGAACACAAGCAGGGGGAGGGGAAGAGGGAGAAGCAGGCTTCCTGCCGAGCAGGGAGCCTGATGTGGGACTCGATCCCAGGACCCTGGGATCATGACCTGAGCTGAAGGCAGACGCTTAACAACTGAGCCACCCAGGCGCCCTCCAGTGTGTCATTTAAAGTCTTTATTTCCTTTTTGATCTTTTGCTTAGACGATCTGTCCATTTCAGTGAGGGGGGTGTTAAAGTCCCCCACTATTATTGTATTGTTGTCGATGTGTTTCTTTGCTTTTGTTATTAATTGCCTTATATAATTGGCTGCTCCCATGTTAGGGGCATAGATATTTACAATTGTTAGATCTTCTTGTTGGATAGACCCTTTAAGTAGGATATAGTGTCCTTCCTCATCTCTTATTACAGTCTTTAGTTTAAAATCTAATTTGTCTGATATAAGGATTGCCACCCCAGCTTTCTTTTGGTGTCCATTAGCATGGTAAATGGTTTTCCACCCCCTCACTTTCAATCTGGGGGTGTCTTTGGTTCTAAAATGAGTCTCTTGCAGACAGCATATCGATGGGTCTTGTTTTTTAATCCAATCTGATAGCCTGTGTCTTTTGATTGGGGCATTTAGCCCATTTACATTCAGGGTAACTATTGAAAGATAGGAGTTCAGTGCCATTGTATTGCCTGTAAAGTGACTGTTACTGTATATTGTTTGTGTTCCTTTCTGGTCTATGTTGCTTTTAGGCTCTCTCTTTGCTTAGAGGACCCCTTTCAATATTTGTTGTAGGGCTGGTTTCGTGTTTGCAAATTCCTTTAGTTTTTGTTTGTCCTGGAAGCTTTTTATCTCTCCTTCAATTTTCAATGACAGCCTAGCTGGATATAGTATTCTTGGCTGCATATTTTTCATTTAGTGCTCTGAATATGTCCTGCCAGTCCTTTCTGGCCTGCCAGGTCTCTGTGGATAAGTCTGTTGCCAATCTAATGTTTCTACCATTGTAGGTTACATATCTCTTCTCCCGAGCTGCTTTCAGGATTTTCTCTTTGTCTCTGAGACTCGTAAGTTTTACTATTAGATGTCGGGGTGTTGACCTATTTTTATTGATTTTGAGAGGGGTTCTCTGTGCTTCCTGGATTTTGATGCCTGTTTCCTTCCCCAAATTAGGGAAGTTCTCTGCTATAATTTGCTCCATTATACCTTCTGCACCTCTCTCTCTTTCTTCTTCTTCTGGGATCCCAATTATTCTAATGTTGTTTCGTCTTATGGTATCGTTTATCTCTCGAATTCTGCCCTCGTGATCCAGTAGTTATCTCTATTTTTCTCAGCTTCTTTATTTTCCATCATTTGGTCTTCTATCTCACTGATTCTTTCTTCTGCCTCATTTATCCTAGCAGTTAGCGCCCCCATATTTGATTGCACCTCATTAATAGCCTTTTTGATTTCTACTTGGTTCGATTTTAGTTCTTTTACTTCTCCAGAAAGGGTTTCTCTAATAACTTCCATGTTTTTTTCAAGCCCAGCTAGTATCTTTAAAGTGATGATTCTGAACTCTAGATCTGACATCGTACTAATGTCCGTATTGAGTAGGTCCCTGGCAGTCGGTACTACCTCTTGTTCTTTTTGTTGAGGTGATTTTTTCCGTCTTGTCATTTTGTGCAGAGGAGAATAGATTAATGAGAGAACAAAATGCTAGCAGGGTAACAACGTCCCCAGAAAATATACTCTAAACAAGTCAGAAAAGACCTGAAGCAGTGGGAAAAGAAAGGGAAAGAGAGAAAAAAGAAAAGGAAAGAAAAAAAGAAAAAAGAAAAAGATAAAGATAAAAACAAACAAAAGCAGAACAAAACAAAACAAAACAAAAACAATGTGATCAAATATGATCAGGCTGGATTATAGATCAGTGCCACACACTAGATTTTGGGTGTATTTTGGTCTGTTAAAAGAAAGTCCCTCCCAAAATTTTAAAGAAAGAAAAACTGATATATGTACAAAAATAAGGGTTGATATGATGAAGGGATGGAATGTGACTGTAAAGATGGAAATTATAAAAAATTTTAAAAAAGATTTGATAAGTTGTTTGAAAAAAGAAAGAAGAGGATTAAAAAAGAAAAAAAAGAAAGAAAAAAGGGAGAGAATGTGATCAGGCAGGGGAGTAGAAAAAAACCATACACTAGAGATTTAGAGTATATTTTGATCTGTTAGAAGAAACTATCTCAAGATTTTAAAGAGAGAACAACTTATATATATATGCCAAAAATACGGGTAACTACTATGAAGGGATAGAATATGACTTTAAAAATGAAAAATAAAAATTTTTTTTTTTAAAAAAGGGATTGATAAGATGGTTGAAAAAGGGAAAAAGAAAAATTCAAAAAAAAAAGAAAAAAGGAAAAAAGAAAAAAAGACAGTTAAAAAAAATAATTAACTTTGAAAGACTAAAGAATCATGGTAAAAAAGCCATGAATTCTATGTGCAGTATTCCCCTAGCGCTGGAGTTCTGCCGTTCTCATTGATCGGTAAACTTGGTCTTGGCTGGCTGTTCTCGCTGATCTTCTGGGGGAGGGGCCTGTTGCCGTGGTTCCCAAATGTCTCTGCCGGAGGCAAAATTGCCCCGCCCTTGCCGGTCCAGGCTCAGTAATCTGCTCGGGTTTGCTCTCCGGAGCTTTTGTTCCCTGCAAGCTTTCTGTACAGCTTTGGAGGCGGAGAGTGAAAATGGCGGCCTCCCAGTCCCCGCCCCGGAGGAGCCGAGAACTCAGGGTCCCGCTCCTCAGCGAGCCCCCAGAGAAAAGCAGTCAGTCACTCCCGTCTCCCCGGTCTCCGGCCGCACTCCGTGCTCACCCGGCCTGTGACCGCGCCTTTCTATCTGGCACCCGACCCCGGGTGGAGTCTCCAAACCCAGCAGATCCCCGCGGTGCACTCCCGCACCTCTCCTCCCCGGGGAAGAAGGTGAGTCTCCCCGGATCTGCCGCTTGTTGGGTACCTGCTGGAGGAGCAGTGGCCCGACTGTGCCGCGGATCACGGTTTATAGCAACCCCGAGCTGAGAGCCCGCGCCTGGGCTCCGTCTCTGCAGCCGGCTTCCCTGCTCCGATCCCTGGGAGCTCTGCCGCACTCAGGCACCCCCGGTCTTTCTGTGACCCTGAGGGTCCTGAGACCACACTGTCCCGCGAGGGTTCCACCCCCCACTTCGCCACCAGAGTGACGTCCCTCAGCGGAGCAGACTTCTAAAAGTTCCGACTTTGTGTTCCGCGGCTCTATCACTTGCCAGAAGCGGCCGACGGAGGCCCCTCCCCCGCCGTCTATCCTCCCGAATATCGCCTCGGATTCACTTCTCCGCACGTCCTACCTTCCAGAAAGTGGTCGCTTTTCTGTTCAGAGAGTTGTTGCTCTTCTTTTCTTTGATCTCCTGTTGAGTTTGTAGGTGTTCAGAATGGTTTGATCCCTATCCAGCTGAATTCCTGAGAGGAGACGAAATCCAGGTCTCCTACTCCTCCGCCATCTTGCTCCGCCCCCTTTTTTTTGAATTTTTAATAGAACACATCATACACTAAGATGTTTGGATTTTTGTCCCTTAGATGTATTACTTCTCACTTGCTCACACTCAAGTTTATATGCCATTTCTATAGCTATACCTCCCAGATTTCTGAACTGTATTCCCACCAGCTTTCCATTCCTATGCAGAAGAGCTTAGCATCCTCTCTGAAGATGCAATATTGGGGTATGTGGCTTCTGCCAAATGATTTCTAAAATTTCTCCAGATTAGCTCCTGGGACTGGCATGGGTTCACACATGCATTCATTTCCACTCAGAATCATCTCTGGGGTTCTCTATGGTGAGTAAGAACTAAACTAGATAACAAGGAGACACAGAGCCAAGCAAACAGGGGTGGTTTCCTTTTGGGGAAAGCTTACTATCCTCTGCCTATCCTTCAAGCCCTATCCTCTGGACTGAGAAGCTCTGTTAGTCCTGGGGTGGAGACTGTTGATGCCCAATCAAGATCCCCCTTGGATCCCTTTCACCAGCTCTGTGCTCTCATCCCCTAGCCTCCACTCCTTTTGCTATAATCTTCAGAGGATTACCTTTGACATTGGAGCCAACTCACCTATATGGAACCAAAAGTGCCTGAGAGTGACATCACCCTGTTGAGCAGCCCACAGCCAATGACTAGCAGGTATACACATATAAAAATTCAGCTCCATTACTTCAAAGTGTGACACACTGTGCAGTGTAATTTACACTACAGGACTCCCTAGATCAGGCTGAATCTGTTGCTTGAAATCCCACCCTTACCTGGCTCTTATGAGTTCCTCCTAGGAGCACTTCCTTATGAATCACTAGCACCTGAATGCTTGGCTCAGAGTCCACTTCTGGGAGTACTCAACCAATGACCACTCATTTGCTTACTACTATGGTGTAGCATTCATCCCACTACATTTACTTAGTCTAAGTCGAGTGATATACTCTATATTGTACATTGCATGAGGACAGAGATCATGATTCATTCATCTTTGAAGACCCCAGGTCATGGCACATAGTTGGAGCTCAGTAAATCTCTGCTGAATTGACTTGAGCTAAAACATCTCTGGCATGTCTCACCATCTCCGCCCATCACCAGCCACTTCTCTGATCTCATCCCCACCTCTCTGTCCCCTGATACTCAGCTCCAGCCACACTGGCCTTCTTAACTGTTCCTCAGATATAACAAATCCACACTTGTCTCTGGCTGGAATACTCAGCTATGGTTTCCCACTTCCCCTCACCTTGCATCTGCAGGTGACCTCCGTCCCTCATTGAATTCAGGTGTCTGCTCAAAGGACTTCTTGTCAGAAAGGCCTTACTTGACCAAGTAATCTCAAGCAGCACTCCCTCCTATAACTGATGCTCTCTAACCCAGTCCTTCTCAACTAGGGTTCCATGACAGTATAATCCCTACAGAAAATGATTTTGGTGACTGTTTTTTTCCATTTCCCAAGGATGGTACACAGCTGGTATCACTCAATATGCATAGTAAAGAAGATAATTCATTGTATATAAAGGGTGCCTTAGGGCATTAGAGTTTAATTCTCTGGTAGAACTGATTGACATGGGCTGCTCTGAAATATCATCTGACTTTATTTTTTCTTTTAAGCTCTTATCAACATCTGACAAATTAATTCTTATTGCCCTACCCCACCCCCTCATTAGAATTTGAATTTTGATTCCGGTCCTTGTTTATTCCCAGTGTCTAGAACTGGTACATAACAGTACTGAAAAAGTATCTGTTGAATAAGCTTCACAGGATAGATGTATCTTATAACTTTTCAACTATAAAAACAATTCATGTTGGGGCGCCTGGGTGGCTCTGTCAGTCAAATGTCAGCTTTAAGCTCAGGTCATGATCCCGAGGTCCTGGGATTGAGTCCCATGCCAGGCCCCTTGCTCAGAGGGGAGCCTACTTCTCCCTCTCCCATTGCCTGCTGCTCCCCCTGCTTGTTCTCTCTCTCTCTCTCTCTCTGTCAAATAAATAAATAAAATCTTAAAAAACAAACAAAAAACAATTCATGTTAAAACATCTATGTACAGAAAAATGTATATTATAGATTACCCAAGTGAAATGATGAGACAGAAAATGTTAAATGGAATTGGGAAAGCTGAAAAAAATTGTCCAGATAATAATAATAAAAGTTCCTAATTATCCAAATACAAAGTAACCAACTGTTCAATCAGGATGAGAGATACAGGGGCCCAGGGGTAGGGGGTGGGGAGCAGGTAGGGATGCGGGCTGGATGTTAATAAATTGAGTACTGCTGTCTAAATCTCACTAGGAAGGGAAATAGAGGGAACTTTCATCCTAAACAGGATCAGAAATGGACCCAAGAGATTGCTGTGGGTGAGCCACTAAGCAAAAATTAATAACATAATTAAATTCTATATCCTCATGGGACCAGGGAAAACCAAGAAACCCGTCCCATATACTCTAAATTTTTAAAAAGTGAAATATGATAAATACAAGCCCCATTTAGGAGACAACTGAAAGGAAGGACTTTGAAAAGTCAATAACCCACAAGAAAAGCCTATATACTTTGTTGTTTGCTTTTCATGAAAAGCATATACCAAGGAATGAAAATAACAAGCATTCAAGGTAAATTGGTAAAGGAGTTCATGTGAAGAAAACAAAGAATAACAACTATAAGAAAAACACTCTGAAGAGCACCTTCCAAGTGCTGTGAAACCAATAAAAGATTATTTTAACATGTCAAAGGAAGGAAGTCACTCAAAGAGTTGGTGGAGTCCTTTGATCTTGTTGGGATAAAAGATTTGCTCAAGAATAGAAAGAGGCATATTTCACAGGCTGAATTATTTGCTGCAAATTAAGATACTGAAACAATAATATAGAGACTTTCTTTCCTAGGCTATCCACAAAGAGGGACTAGTTAGAATTACTTGATTATAAGAGTTACCATGTGCTCAGGATACTTTGCAAGGTTGAGCAAAATCAGTGTGCACAAATCATCAAGACTGAGGCATGGAGAATCTGCTGACTCGTGGGTGACTCGTGTATACAAATGTGTAGCCATTGACCATTCGTGTACAGGGTCTCTCTTCAGAAGAGAACTGAAAAAAGATAATCCCAAAGATTATTTAAATATTCAATGATTTTTAATCTCAATTATAGGCTCCATGACTTTGCCTGATGTAAAATAACTTAATGAAATGGCCATTTGAGTATACCTGATAAAAATTACATGTGGCCATGTTCTTTCTGTTGCTTCTTACCTCCCTTGACGCTACCACTTGTGAATTTATTGGCCAATTACAGGAAACTTACAGGTTAAGAACATTCTGAAAGCCTGGCACAGAGTGAACATTTAATAAATGTTACCTGCTTTAAAATTTTTTTTTTCAGGGGCACCTGGGTGGTTCATTTGACTAAGCTTCCCACTCTTGATTTCAGCTCAGGTCATGATCTCAGGGTCATGAGATCAAGCCCTGCAGCAGGCTCCATGCTGAGCTCAGAGCCTGCTTGAGATTCTCTCTCTCCCTTTGCCCCTGCCCCCTGCTCACACTCGCACACTCTCTCTCAAAAAAAAAAGAAAAATTCTTTTTTGTTTTTCTTCAGTAAATAAATAAAAATATAAAAACCAAAAAAAATGAAATAAAATAAATTATTTTGCTTCCCCTTTATTTTCTTTCCTTGTTTGTACTGAGCTCCTCCTGAATATCCATCAGCCATCTCCTGCTACATCAGCAATAGTCCTCTGACAAAAGTTTCTACTAACAAAGGGCCCAAAACATGGCCCTCATATATTCTTATAGCTATTTATGCTTAAGAGCTCTTATGGCTATAATTCCTCCTGAGAGGACGTAGGGGTAGCTAAAGCCATATTCTCCCACTAGGGAGAATATTCAGGTCTTCTGCTTTCAAAGATTTAAAAAAAAAAAAAAAGTGATGTTCTTTTGGCCAGAGCCCTCTCCACCCTACTGCAATTGCCTGTGTTTCCTAAGGTTCTAAGTGGTTTCAAAGGGAGCTCTGGACCCAGCCCAGTGCTTCTGCCAAGGGTTTTGATTTCCATAGTCCAAGATCTCTCCCTTGTCAAATATCCTCATCACGCACACATTTTTCTATTAAAACCCCAAACTGGGACTAATGTTTCCCATCTCAAAGAGATAATTAGAAATGAGCTTTAGAAAAGTACTTTACTAATTTCCTTCAGTTTAGTCCTAAATATGTCTCTGCTTGAAATGTTATGATGGCTATTATCAAGACACCCATCTCCCAAGTCTGGGTTCAGCACCTCTCCTCTGAGCCCTCATATCTACCCTGCATGTCTTCTAACATGGCCTCTGTCACACTTTATTACAATTCACTGTTCAGTGGTTCATGACCCCCACTAGACTAAGTTCTGTGAGGGCGGGGATTATTTCTATCTTGTCCTTTTTTGGACAAGAACAATGGCCCCTAGAACAATGCCAGGTGTAAAGCAGGTACTCAGTAATCATTTGTTAAATGAATGGAAGCTCTCATTCTCAGAATCCCCCCTCTACTTCTGTGGGCATCTCTGCTGATTCCACTCTGAACTGGAGAATTGCCATTACCTATTAGTAGGGTCTATCATTAACATTCCTTTATGTATCTTTTCCTTTCTGGGCTCTGTGTTCTCTTTGCTCATATGTGCATGTATAAATATTTAAATTCCCCTCAGGTTAAATTCTTTCCTCTAGTCTCACATTTCTTCCTTTCCCCTTACTAATTTTAGTAAGATCGTCAAACCTAGGTAGTGTTACTTCAAATATGAGCAGCTGACACCTTGTACACATTGCCAGTGACTCTATCACTGTAGCCATTTATTTTAACAAGCAAAAAAGCAATACAGCAAGATACTCTCCATATTCCATTCCTTTACATTCCAGTTTTTCTAGGTCTAAGTAGAAATTGCCTTTCAAACACTATGTCAGTGGGTCTGAAACTTGAATGTGCATGAGAATCACCTAGAGGGCTTGTGGAAACAAAATTGTTGGACCTTACCCAGAATGTCTGATTTAGTAGGTTTCGGGTGAGGGCTGAGAATGTACATTTTAACAAGTTTCTAGGTGATGCTGATGCCTTTGCCTAAGGGCCACACTTTAGAAACACTGTCATGTGTCATTAAGTGACAAACTCAAAGACAATATAAGAAAAAATAATCAACAAATTAATCTAAAGTCTATGTACAAAAGGAATTGTTCTCTATGATTGGTTATGACCAAAGGAGTATCATCATTCCAGGAAGCCAATCCAGTGTGTCACTATAGCTCAAATAATCAGCTGTTTGTTGACTATCATTCAAAAGAAACATATTTTTCTTTCTAATAAAACTTTGCCTACCTCTATCTTCCAAAATTTAAGAAAGCTACAATGGCCCTGGAAGAATTGCTGGGAAGGGCAGCTGGGCTGATAGAAAGCAAAAGTTCTACTGGACAGAAGGCTGCTTTATAAAGCCAAATAAAAGGAAGTAAGAGATTTTTTCATCTGAGAATGGTAAAAGCTAAAAGTTAAGACAATCAAAGCCTCTAACATTAGGAGCATTACAAATAGGTTGATAACCTAATTCTGAAATCCTGGAATGCAGAGGGTCCTTTGAAACTTGCACTTAGGGAGGTTTATGAAGAAAGTATTAACTTCATTCAATGGGTGTAATTTGTGGTACTTATAACCCCTGAATGGATATAAGGAAAATAAAGATAATAAAAATATATTTTGTCAAGTATATAAATAATAAAATAATACATTGTTAGCTTTTCATGGCCCACAGAGGGAAGGACTGCTTATCTCCCTATCACATGGCTCCAGTGATGTCTTTGGTAAAAGAATATGATGAATACTCCTTGAGTTTTGCCTTATAACACAGTTCTAACACTTAAAACCAGATGAGCAATTTAACCTTTAGACTTCATGTGGTCCACTTCACCTTGAAGTATGGCCTGTGATCCAAGTTCAGGACCAGTAACTAAAAAAGAACTTTTTTTAACTAAACTCTACACCCAATGTGGGGCTCAAACTCATGACCCTGTGATCAAGAGTCACATGCTCCACCAACTGAGCCAGCCAGGCACCCCCTGTAACTAAAAATATTAAAGTGAATGAATAATAATTCCATTTATTCACACATGCTCCAGCTTTTAAAAAGTGCCACCTGGGCATGGTAATTCAGGTAGTTCTGATACCTGTGTGTTTGGGGACACATCTGTCACCCAGGGCTAAGGCACAGACAGATAAAACATGGCATAAGACACAAAAGAGAAAGAGTGAAAGCAATAAAGACTATGGCTTAAGAAAAGGTTTACAAAACAAATGCAAGGTGAGGTCGGTGGGAAAAGTGTAACCAAACCAACATGAGTTTGCTCCTTTGAGTCAAAAACTGAAAGTCAATAACTCTAGGTTGAGTTGTTCCACAAAGTAAACTTTATTTGCAGCAAATAAGGAAATCATGGAGAACAGCTTCCAAAGCCATGACTCCCAGAACAGGGGTGAATGGGTTCCTTTTATTTAGGGTTAGGATGAATATTTAGAGAGGGAAGCCTGGTCCTCAGATGTAGAGGTGGGCATAAGGTGGTGCATGTGCCTTAAGAAAACATGCCTAGACATATATTGTATGTTATGTAAATGGGCTGACGCTCTTCCGTGGGTGGAGATTTTAGTATCATAATGAGGTAAAGGTAGTCATGGTTATTCTAGAGGTCACTCCATGGTCCATCTGCACAGGTGTGAGTCAGGGGTTAAGCTCAGACTGGTCTAGGTGGTCTAGCTGGAGGTCTTGTCAGGGCAGCTGCCTTGCTCCAAGGGTGACTTCACTTTCCATTTGCCTGAGTTAAGAGATAAGCTGGAAAGAAGAGCTCAGTGAAAAATGTGGGACAAAGGTTGGTGAGTGAGTATAAGCAGGTGGGCAGTAAAGGTCAGGTCTTGGGGTCTAGCTGGTGACAAATGGAGTACAACAGGCAGGAAGACAATAGAAAGAAGTGGATGTGTTGTTATTAAGTTGTAGCCTATTACTGCAACATGGGGATGAAAGATGGATCACATTTCACGATTCTTAAAAAAGAATCTAGAGATTTGAGTTTTTATGAGAATCTGTTCAATTCAATTTAAAAAGGAAATCTCTGTGCGCCAAGTAAAACACATTTGATAAGGGCCTAGATATATCCTTTGGCTAAAAAGGTCCATTCCTCATCCTAAACTCTCCCAAACTCCTTCTCAGAACTGTCATGTGTCTCTGCTAGGTGCAAGGGAAGCTGGGAAGTATAGTTTTTGTTTTTGTTTTTTTTGCAGGGTACATTGTGGCCCTGGTGAAAATTGGCATTCTACTACTAAGCAAGAAAGGAGACCACACATCCTAAGGAGGAAAGATGCCCCATGATTTGGAACGCTAGGTCTAAGAGAATTCTACAGACATTCACTCGCTCGGCAACCTCCCTTCTCTCTGTTCTTGAATGATCCTTGAAGGCCTCTGGACCAATCCATTAGCCTGAGTATAATGTGATTTGTACTGTTTTATTATAGAACTACATTAAATTAAAGGACTGCAGTCATTGTGCCAAATGTGGTCATTTTCAGTCTAGTACAGGTCTATGTAAAGCAGACAAATGGGAAAGGAAAGATATGCTAGAAGTTCCATGTATACAAATTAAAACTTGAATCCCTGCTTTTGCTAGGACTTTCATGATATGATTCATTTACTTCTCCTGTCATTACCCCAGTCTCAAGACAAGCAAATGTCTGAGAAGTCATTATATTTAAGTTACTTTGGGAAATCTCTTTATAGTCAAAAGCTGGATGGGCCAAGTACACATTTCTCATTTTCATGTCAATGACGGTCTTAGTTGAAGAGTCAATTGTACTAATTTTAAAAACCAGAAAAAGAAGACAATAGTCTACAAGTAATGATGCAATGACCATAGGTGAGGATTGACTAAGCCCTCAGGACTGCCTTCTGATTTTTCTGATTTTAGACTTTTTGGCTTCACCTTAAACAACATAGATAAAATGCATCTAAATGAGACACTAGAAAGAATACTAATTTCAGGTTTTCTATAGTCACAAGAGATCTCGATTCACTGTTGGTTTCACCTACAATTCATTTTCTTTAAATTTTATGATGATTGAGGGTATACTTAACCTTATATTCCATTCACTGGGGAAAAAAGGGAAATCATTTGCCTCCATTTTTACTTTTTATTCATTTCTAGGTATTTTTTTGTTGTTTGCTTTTCAGTTTTGTGTTTTGTTTTTGGTGCCTATGATAAAGTCTTCCTGATTTAACATCTCTTATCAAGATTTTCTGGAGCTAATAATGTCTGAGGAGTTTGTCAAGAGCAACACAAATCCACACTTGAACATTAAATCTTTAGTGCTGGAATTGTTTACTCTGGGCCATGCTGACCAACGCTTGTACCTTCATCTAGTTTCTACGAAGAGGGCTACATGCTTTCATAGAGCTAATGTTTGTGTTTCAATCTAGCTAAATCTCTTTGGAGTTCATTCTTCATTACTCTTCCAGTGAGAAATGTCAAGGCCCTGCCTTTTCCTGCAGTTTTAGGGAATGGCTTTTTCTTATCCTTATTCAAAAGGAGGAATCAGATGGGAGTTTTTTTTTTTTTTCTACTCAATCCAGAAGTTTCACTTATATTACGTTTGCCTTCAGCAACCCAAGCTGCTAAGTCTTGGGAACCAGTTCTTCATTCAGACTTTGAAGCCTAGTTCAAGATATACAATACCCTTCCGTTTTTTTGACAGGCATTGCTTTGGAGTGGATATATGTGCAATACAGCTGCTGGGGCTTATCCAGTAATTTAAACAATCTCGTTATCAAGAAGTCCAGAGATAGGCTGCCATAGCAGCTGTGCAATATCATCATTGCAGGTCAGCTTCTCCTGAAAACTGAATTCTGCCATGGAGACTGAATGGAGGAAGTTTATTGAGAAGTGTGCTTGGTATTAATACATTTTGGGTAAGAAAGGCACCAGCATTAGGTAAGAGAAAGAAGTTGCATTGTGGTGTGGTCACAAAAAAGTCTCAGCTGATCACATGCGAAACTGAAGCTGGCCCTTCAGAGCTTTTCCAAATTGGGGTCAGGGTACAGGCCTTTCTACTCTCTCATCAATCAGTCATTGGATGCAGTCTGCCCACCTGCAAGAAAGGGGCATGACCAGGGGTGAGGTGTTTGTCTTCAGCTGAGGGCGATTCCCAGCAAGAATGACAGTTGAGGGACATCAGCTATCAACAGTCTCAGCAGCTGGGATCAAAGACCTCGGTCCTAAACGGGATGCAAGCAGGTATAGCGCAATGCCTACCACAGTTGTCAATGTCCCAGATGCCTTTTTCCTACCTGATCTGCCATTCTAAGCACATGGCTTTCATGTTCATGGTTGCTTCAGGATCTCAAGATGACTGTGCCACCCCAGCCTTATTTCTGCTCTCTGGGCAGAAACAAGAAGAAAGAAACAAGGATGAAAAGGTAGCACCTGTATCAGAAAAGCAACTATTTCCCAGAAATGCCCAATAATTTTCCATTATGTTTCATTGGCCAGGGCTTGTCACGTGGCTATGCCAGCTGCAGAGGATGCTGGAAAGTGTGTGTTTCAGCCAGACACACTGCCGCCTTGGCCAAAATCAGAGATCAGGTTTTAAAAGAAAGAGAAGAGAATGGATATTGGCATTAACAACTAGCACTTATCCTAAACCATCTGATTTTCAAAAAGAGTTAACTCCCATTGACAGTATTGGGTGACTCTCTATAAACCTCAAGGATTTTTCCCTATTGTAAGAAGTCACTTCCCTATCTTAATTGCGTTCTAGTTATATTAGACTTCATTTTCTAAGCATGTTTATTTTAAAATAGTAATTCTTTTTCTTTTTTTTTTTTTTTTTACCATTTTTATTTATTTTATTTATTTTTTTAAAGATTTTATTTATTGGGGTGCCTGGGTGGCTCAGCCGGTTCAGTGTCTGCCTTCAGCTCAGGTCATGATCCTAGGGTCCTGGGATCGAGCCCCACATTGGGCTCCCGGCTCCGCTCCCCACTGCCCTGCTTATGCTCTCTTTTTTTTTTTTAATTTTTTTATTGTTATGTTAATCCCCATACAGTAATTCTTTTTCTAAAATATTTTATTTTTAAGTAATCTCTGTACCCAATGTGGGACTTGAACTCACAACCCTGAGATTAAGAGCCGCATGTTCTAGTGACTAAGCCAGCCAAGTGCCCCTTAAAATAGTGATTCTTTTTTTGAGTTTTTATTTAAATTCCAGTTAAATTCCAGTTCCAAACAATATGTTAAGTAGCTGGAATTACATACTTAACATATGTAATATTAGTTTCAGTTGTAGAATTTAGTGATTCATCACTTACATATAATACCCAGTGCTCATCACAACAAGTGCCCTCCTTAATCCCCATCACTCATTTAACCCATCCCTCCATCCACCTCCCTTCCAGCAACCCTCAGTTTGTTTTCTATACATAAGAGTCTGGGTTTTTATTTTTTATTTTTTTAAAGTCTTTTTAAAAATATTTTATTTATTTATTTGAGAGAGAGAGCACGAGAGTGAAAAAAATTGAGAGAATGAGTGGGGGGAGAGGCAGAGGGAGAAGCAGACTCCCTGTGGAGAAGGGAGCCCGACATGAGACTCAATCCCAGGACCCTGGGATCATGACCTGAGCCGAAGGCAGACGCTTAACCGACTGAGCCCACCCAGGCACCCAAGAGTCTGGGTTTTTAAAAATATTTTATTTATTTACTTAGGAGTGAGAGAGAGAGAGCATGTGCACAAGTAGGGGGGAGGGGCAGAGGGAGAGGGAGAAGCAGACTCCTTGCTGAGCAAGGAGCCCAATGTAGGGCTCGATCCCAAGACCCTGAGATCATGACCTGAGCCAAAGGCAGACGCTTAACTGACTGAGCCACCCAGGTGCCCCAAGAGTCTATTTTTTGGTTTGCCTCACTCTCTCTTTTTTTTTCCAAAATAGTAATTCTTAAATCACTTCTGTTTCCCTTTCTCTCCCTCATGCATGTACATACACAGACACAGAATAATGATATTCCTGTACTGTGAAGGGAGAGTGATGATAAAAACAATCATCATTAGATTCTTGTCAGTGCTTGATCAAATTAAGGTACATCTAGAAATAAGGGAGAAGAAAGGCCATTGTCAAAAGGAACACACAGAGAACAGAAGACTAACAAATCCAAGATGGAGAAACCTGTCAATGTAGGAATGAGCAGGAGTAGGTTTGCCAGATTTAGCAAATCAAAATAGAGGACATCCAGTTAAATTTGAACATCATATAAACAATGAATAGTTTTTAGCATAAGTCTATCAGCAATGGACTGAATGTTTGTATCCTCCTGAAATGTACATGTTAAATCCTAAAGACCTGTGTGATGGTGTTTAGAGGTGGGGGCCTTTGGAGGTCATTAGGTCATGAGGGTAGAGTCCTCATGAATGGGATGAGTGCCCTTATAAAAGGGACCCCAGAGAGCTCCCTCACTCCTTCCAACATGTGAGGACGTGGTGGGTAGATGTTCATCTATGAAGCAGAAAGTGAGCCCTCACCAGATACTGCATCTGTGAGTGAGTTGATCTTGGACTTCCCAGCCTCCAGAACTGTGAAAAATAAATGTCTGCTGTTTAAGCCACCTAGTCTCTGATATTCTGTTATAGCAGCCTAAAGGGATTAAGATAATATTCTAAATATTGCATGGAACATACTGATCCTAAGAATTTGTTACCTGAAATTCAAATTTAAATGCTTATCCTGTGTTTTATCAGGCCACCTTACCTAGGAGGAATAGTGTCACAATCACAAAATTAGATACTGCCATTGTGCCCATTTCTATAGCTACTGACTTCATTCCTCCTTTGAAACTTTTCCACAAACCTCTAGCCTAAAAACCATTGTCCAATATTTCTAGGGATTAATCAATCAATGCAGCTAAAGCTGAAGCTCTTTTTTGCAACAAATTACATTTTTAATATTTTCTAGAGCACAGATTCCTTAGGGTACATGGATAAGCTGCAAGTGGGTCTCTGAATCCACTAAAATTGTGTGGAAAATTTTGTGTGTGGGCTTACATGCCTTCTTCTGGGGAGGAGGCCCATAGCTTTTGTCTCATTCTAAAAGAAGTTATAGACTTGAAATAGTTCATTCCCAAGCAGAGGGCACTGATAAGGCATCAGGAAGCCTGTTAATCTTTCTTGATTATTTTATGTGGGGATGGAGGTAGAAATACCAGCTGGAATAAATGCTTTAGAACTTTTCTTTTAGGGAAATTTGGAGCAAATAGGAGAAACTTCCCATTCTTTACCAGTCCAAAATCAATCATCGAGGTAGACATTAGTTGGAAAGGATCTTCAGCAAATCCTCTCAGTCTCAGAAATCGCCCACACTATTATCTCAGCACCTCTATGGATGAGGTTTCTCTCCTTTAACTGTTGAGCTGTTTCAAAGGGTAGGGTAGATAGATATAAGAGGCGACTACACTCCCACCTTGACTCCTGTCTTTGGAGGGGCAGATTAAAAGGTGTGTCTGTGGTTAAATCCTGTAGACATGACCTTGTCATTACTTCATTCTCTTAAGTGTCTTGTCCATTCTTGGTGCTTGACACAAAAGACTTCCTATTATAATTATTTGCTTCTCATTTGGACTTCTGTTCTCTGATAGGAAATGCTACAAAGTAGCAAGCTTAGAAACAGTCTTGGGACTCAGTGTAAGGAAGCAGAATATCCCATGTTTCATGTTCCCTTTAGTTCCCAGGATAATGGCATGGTCTAACCCTTGAAACATTGTGCTGTCCTAATGAAATTGTTCTGAATTCATGAGTCCATAAATGACATACTCACCGTACCATGGCAAATGAGCTATCAGGAAAGCCCCCAGACACATCTGCAAGATTCTCCAAGGGCAGCAACCTGTATTCTGAGTAGAGAAACTATATGTGTGCTGTGGTTCAAGGATGAGAATCATTTGGGACAGACCAGACAGGGTTTATAAAACAAATTAAGAAGTACCTGTTATAGCAGGCTTAGGCATGGGCAAATTCATTCCACACTCCCACCCCTATCCCCAACTGCCCTGCCCCAGCTTGGGCTCATGCCTCAGGGGCTCTGTGCTTTGGAGGGCTTTCTTCAAAATTTTCTAAGTCCCGCTCTGGTGTTTCAGACCAGATGGATATGAGAATGCCATTTGCATGGGGCACACAAAGCCCAGACTGCGACCTGCACAGACTCTCTGTTTCTGTCCTTCGGAGTTGTCTTAATCTTCTACCCCATGTGTAAAGTTGACCATATGCCACAGGACCCATACTATAGGACTGTCATGAGGCCCCAAGACCAGGCCCTGGTTTCAGAATGGCAGTCTGGCCAGCAGATTGCTCCTGCTAGCAGGTGCAGTATTTCTTGTGTGGGATCATATGAGATTGGGTTGCCAGGATGATGCCAACAAACTGATTTTCAGTGATTCAAACTGTCTATATAGACAAGGGTCCTACAAAAACCCTTGCCCAGGGCCTGCACGCCCCATAGATGGCTTTGTTAAGGAATTTGGACCCAAGAGAAAGGGGGAAAGATCAAATGGCAATACCCAAAAGGTCATTTTGTCTAAATCTGTTCTTCAATTGAAAAATATTTTTTATTGCAGTAAATATATGCATAACATAAAATTGACCATTTTAACTATTTTAAGTATATAGTTCAGTAGTATTAACATTGTTGTGCAGCCATTAAACCTCTCATTTAATATAATAAGAAAGTAAAGTCCAAGAGGCCAATTTTTCCAATGTCACACAGGTGATTAGTGGAAGAGCTCTACATTGTGTAGCCAGTGTTTTTCCTGCTTTTCCTATTCGTTCATTTTATGGATAAGGAAATTGAGCCCAGGAAGGCAAAGTGACCTTGATCACATCAGGAGGAGGACTAGTAACATCTACAGACCTCACAGGCCAATGCTCTGCTTTCTCTACCTTACTACTTCAGACTGCCCCAACCTCCCTCACCATTTTCCTTCTCCAGTTCTTTCCACAGAAATTCCAGGCCTCTGTACACCAAAATGTGAGTTTCACACAGCCAATTATCACCTAAAAATGATTTTCTAAATTGGTGCTTGGCGGGTGTCAAATCCATTGGCTGCAATATGTCTTCACACCAGACTTCAGTAGTTTGTCAGTTATGGATTAAAGACACTACTTGCCACCACTTCCCACCATTGCTAAAGTTTTTCATGCATTGTTTTTGGCTGCAAATCAAGTTTAAGGAATTGGGAGAGTAATTTAGATTATTTGTAATGCATTATATACATTGGGATTAGTTTGATTAAATATATTGTTATTTAAGAGTATCCAGCACATAGTAGGTGATCAGTAAATATTGGTTGAAAAAGTGAATGCAGGTATATTCATTGATTTTCCTCCACTTAAAAAATTAAGGTATAACACATATGCAGTAAGATTCATCCTTTTAGGTATGCAGTTCTGCGAGATTTAACAAGTGTTTACAGTCATGTAACCACCACAACAATCAAGATACAGAACCCTTCAGGCATCCCCATAATTCCCTCACGCCCCTTTGTAGTCAGGCTCTTCTACCCTCCTCAGTCCACTCACAGCTACCCATCTGATTTCTGTCCTTCTAGGTTTGCTTTTGTAAGAATGTTATAGATGGAATCACACAGTAGGCAGCCTTTTCAGTCCAGCTTATTTCATTTAGCATCATGTTTTTGAAGTTCTTCTATATTAATGCATATATAAGTAGCTCATTTCTATATACCATTGTATATTGTACCATAGTTTGCTTATCCATTTCCCACTTGAAAGGTATTTGGTCTATTTCCAGATTTCATTACATGTTGAATTTTAATTTGTTTTTATTTGTTTAAAAGCCTATTGGCATCTGGGACTATAAGAAGAAAGCATGTTCAAACCTTTAGCTCATATTAGCTTACATGTTTGTAGGATCGACGTTTGGAACTGATAAAGATATTTCAGTTAAGACAAAGTGTAAGTAGTTTCCTGATAACAAAACAAGAGGTATAATGCAAAGCATCATCATAGATACTGAAAGCTGTTTGACCCTCATCATGGATCTGCTTTGGAATCTTTGGTGGGCATGTGTCCTTTTTTTGACCAGCTTGCATCTTGTAAATATCCTCCCTCACACTGGGGAAAACCTGCCATATTATGAGACAGGTCCCATTTTCCCAAGTTTCTTTGCAGCAAAAGCACAGTCACATGATTTCAGCTTCATCAGTTGAATGTCATGCAGGAGCCTTTGATTTGTAAGAGAACAAAGGGGATCTGTTTTCGGGGGAAGGTGGCAGTAAAAGTGTCTGGCTTCTGAGGACAGTAAGGTGGTAGTCTGGCACTACAGCTCAGCATTGCCAAGGCAATTTATGATGTCTGTGATCAGTAGCAACTTTAGCTGAAGAGGTCATTTGTTGCAGCTAAGAACACTACTATCTTAGCAGAAGGGGCCAGCAATTGAGCTCCTGTTATTGTTTTGTCTTCCATAAAATAGATCCAAATTTCCAAACTTTTCATGAATAACTGTTGAGGGTATCCCTGTAATCCCACATAGTATTCTCTTTTTAAAGATCCACCCAAAAATTTGCACTGAAGTTTCATGAATTGTTGGGATTCTCCCACAATACATTATTCTATTGCAGACATTATGAGTCATGTAATTGATTTGATGGTGTTTCCTTTATTTTATTGGCTATTAGAAAGATCAAAGCCAAATGTGTGGTCACATGTCAGCAGTTACAGAGACCTTAAGACATGAATTTTGTACTCAAAATTACTCATACTTTTATTTTTCTAAACTTTATTCCTGGTTTTCTCACTTTACAAAGTTTGTATTATAAAGAAAAAAATAGAACATTATCTCACTATCTATGTAACTCCAGTGATATGTAATATAACTACATCATTATATTATATATAAGATATACATGGAGTTATTACTCTAATATATGTAATTGGTTAGAAAATTCAAGCTGTTCAGAAAGGTATAAAATAAAAATGAAATTTTTCCACTTATCCTAAAGTCCATTTTCCCGAAGATAACCACATTTTCTTCAAAGAGAAACCATGCATCTCTGAGCATTTATCTAAAGTTACATTTACTTATGTGAGACCTGAAACCATATAGATCCTAGAAGAGAACACAGACAGTAACTTCTTTGCCACTGGCCCTAGCAACTTCTTTCTAGATATGTTTCCTGAGACAAGGGAAACTAAAGCAAAAATAAACTACTGAGAATACATCAGAATAAAAAGCTTCTACATAGTGAAGGAAATAATCAACAAAACTAAAAGGCAACCTAATGAATGGGAGAAGATATTTGCAAATGACCTATGTGATAAAGGGCTAGTGTCCAAAACATATAAAGAACTTACAAAACTGAACACCCAAAAAACAAATAATCCAATTAAAAAATGGGCAGAAGACATGAACAGACATTTCTCTAAAGAAGACATCCGGATGGCCAATAGACACATGAAAAAATGTTCAACATCACTCATCATCAGGGAAATGCAAATCAAAACTACAATGAGATATCACCTCACACCTGTCAGAATGGCTAAAATCAAAACCACAAGAAACAAGTGCTGGTGAGGATGTGGAGAAAAGGAACCCTTGTGCACGGTTGGTGGGAATGCAAACTGGTGCAGCCACTGTGGAAAATATCATGAAGGTTCCTCAAAAAGTTAAAAATAAAACCATCTTACAATTTAACAATCAAACTACTGGGAATTTACCCAAAGAATACGAGAACACTAATTCAAAGGGATACATGCACCCCTATGTTTATAGCAGCATATGTGATGGGAATTAAGGAGTGCACTTGTGATGAGCACTGGGTGATGTATGGAACTATTGAATTGCTGTATTGTACACCTGAAACTAATATAACACTGTATGTTAACTTACTGGAATTAAAATGAAAACTTAAAAAAATAAAATAATTTAAAAAAATTTTTAAAGTTACATTTATTTAAATATGCACAAAAGTGATCATAGTCTACATAATTTTCTGTATCTTTTTTTCACCTAATATCTATATATCAAATACCTAATATTATAATAATATATCTAATATTTCACCTAGTAATATATCCTGGACATCTTTTGGTATCAGCATATATAGAGGGAGCACTTCTTTTTAAATGTCTCCATAGTATTCTATATTATTAATGTATCAGAATTTGCTTAACCAATTCTCTGAATGATGGACACTTTGGTTTTCTCTAGTTCTTCACTATTAAAAAACTTTTGTTGTAAATATTCCTAAACCTAGATCTTGGTGAAATTTTGCAAGTAAATTTCTAACAGAAATTGCTAGACCAATTGGTATAAGACTTGAAAATTTTGATAGATGTTGCTAAATTTCCCTCTAGGAAACTGGCACCAATTTTCACTCCTCTGTGTGTTGTATCAGCATTACCATTTCCATGCATTCTCATCACCACTGGATATCATCAATCTTTTAAATTTTCACCAATAGGAAAAAATGGTACCTCGCTCTTGTTTTAATTTCCATCTATTTAATTATAATTTTCAGAGTTTAAAAAAAATCTTTGGATGAATATATTTTTGGGATCCATTTCAAAGCCTTTTGAATTAATATCGACTATAAAAACTTCCATATATTGCATTTATTTAGAGGACTTAAAAAACACTGTCCTGCTTCTAAATCAGTAGTGCTCCAGCTTGGCTGCACATTTGAAACACCTGAAGCACTTTTCAGAAATATCTTTGCCAGGGCCTCATCCCAGACCAATTAAGTCAGAATCTCTGGGGGTGGGGCTTAGCCTTAATATTTTTAAAAAGCTCCTCAGGTGATTCATAAGTGCAGCCAAGGTTGAGAACCACGGCTCTAAATGCATTATAATGGATGTAACAAATAGTATGTTTAAAAGGTATAAGGCTTCTGTCCTGGATGGCACCAGCTGAATGTATGAAAGTAACACATTTTCCAAGTGGCAGTTTTTTCAAACAAGTGTCTGATGTATTGATAATGCTAAAGTGACAGTCCCTTACTTAGCCACCCTCCTCCTCTGCTCCACTGTGTATCAATCTGTGCAGCCAGTTTTTCAGTAAGAAACAATAGACTTTACAAATTAATAATTGATATGACCAAACCACAGGGAATCACTAGTAGAATGGTTATTAATATCTTTATGATCAAACATGTCAGACCCCCTTCCTGTTGAGCTATGGCTGTAATTGGCTCATCCTCCAGCGGAGAAAAAGAAAAGATTATCATGAAGAAAGAAAGCCACTTCAACCCCATATGAAGGAGGCCCTTTAAAGTTTGCCTGTCATTCTTCAGTTTGCCTGGTTCCTATGACAAGTGTGTTACAAGCTGTCAATTCATTCACTGGAGTTAAACCATGACTGATTTTTTTGCAGATTCAGCAAATACCTAATAAGAGAAAAACTGGGAAATGATCCAGTTTATTGATTCAGTTTGACTTTCTATGATATCAGGAAATGACGAAGTAGTAACAATAAATTCTTAATGAGATTTCCGATTATGTTTGCACTTTAAAATACAAAATCAGGTAATATGAATGGGAAAATAATTTTTTAGTTCTTATAATTCAATTGCTTTTGATTTCCTGATTCATACTAATATCTGTTTTCTTCTGTTCCTCAAGGTAATTAGATTATGTTTTCAAGCAAAAGTTAATAGGCAAGAACTAGAATATTGAAATCTTTTAAAAATACATTGAAGGATTAAAAACTAAAAAGTCACCACTAATTAATAACTCTGACAATATAATTTTTTAAAGATTTATTTATTTATTTTAGAGAGAGACAGAGAGAGAGGGAGAGAGAATCCTCAAGCAGACTCCCCGCTAAACACGGAGCCTGATGTGGGGCTCCATCCCAGGACCCTGAAATCATGACCTGAGCCAAAATCAAGAGTCAGCTACTTTGACTGAGCCATCCAAGCACCTCTATAATTTTTTTTAAAGATTTATTTTAGAGAGAGAGAGAGCAAGTGGGGCATGGGGAGGGACAGAGAGAAATCCAAGCAGACTCCAGGCTGAGTGTGGAGCCCTATGCAGGGCTCAATACCTCGACCCCAAATTCATGACCTGAGCAGAAACTAAGAGTCAGACGCCCAACCAACTATGCCACCCAGGTGGCCCAACAATATAACTTTTTAAAGAAAATATTTGGAATTTTGGCCTCTCTTTATTTTTTAAAATATTTTATTTACTTATTTGAGAGAGACAGATAGTGAGAGAGAGCACAAGTGGGAAGGAGAGGCAGAAGCAAACTCCCCACTGAGCAGGGAGTCTGACTCGGGACTTGATCCCAAGACCCTGGAATCATGACCTGAGCCGAAGGCAAACGCTTAACCGATTGAGCCACCCAGGCGCCCCTTGGCCTCTCTCTAATAACTGACTTTATTATGATTTAACTGCACACCTTTAAAGTGTATAAGTCAATGAATTTTAAAGAGATTCACACCTGAAACCACCATGATTATGATAAAGACTTTTTCCATCACTCCCAAAAGTTTTCTTATGCACCTTTGCAGTCCTTCCTTCTGCCTCAGGCCTCCAGGTCACTTCTGGTCTGCTTTCTGTCTCTATAGATTAGTATGCATTTTTTTTTATATGAATGAAATTACATACACAGTGTGTTCTCTTTTTGCATGGTTTCTCTTGCTCAACATATCATCTGCAAAATATATCCAGGTATTTGAGTATATGAGTCATTCATTCCTTTTTGTTGCAGGGTATTGTTCCATTGCATGGATGTACTCCAGTTTGTTATTCATTCACCTGATGATGGGTTTTTGCATTGTTTCCAGCCTTAGGCTATTGTGAGTAATGCTTCTATGAACATTCTTACACAAGCATTTGTATGGAAGTCAAACAATATATTTTTAAGATGTTAATGTTAGTGTATATATATATAGTTTAAGTTCTAATGCTCATATATGGTTTTGTTGATTTGTGGGGGCATTTCATAAAACTCGAATACTATAATTCTCATGGCAGATGAGATGGCTCTTTACCTCCAAGTCTTTTCTGTCCCTAAACAAAACTTCTTTCAGGTTGTATATTGCACAGCTCTACTGGGTGCCATTCTATATCATGATGCACCAACTGCTCAACTGCATGTGGCAATGTAAGTCTTTAACTAATTCTCTTTCAATGAGGCCAGAATATTTTCCCTTGCCTGTCCATCCTCTGATATTAATTGTGATGGGTTCATCTTTCTGGAAGTCACTCCCATCATTAATCTGTCAGGTATAGAATACTAAGTGGCACCTCCTTGTCACTTCTCTACCTGGCATGTAAACTCCGCATGGATGGGTCTCCACATCTAGGTAGCTAGCATCATTTCTCCCAAACATGATCTGGCCATATTATTCTGGTCTCTCTGCCTTTTTCACATGCCATCATCACATTTCATGGGTGCTTTTCCCTACACTGCTCTTTCCCTTCTGTCCAACCTCCTTCAAACCCTCTTCTGGTCCTCTCTTCAGTCCCTGACTTTGTGGAGTTAGTCCTTGTCTGAATCCCAAAGGCCTGTTATGCTGTGCTATGCATCCAGCACTTGCTCTTTAATTATTTGCTTATGTATGTATAATCTCCTGAATCTCCTTAAGGTCAGGGACTGTATCATTAATATAAAATGACAAATTTGCAAAATATATTGGTGTGTGTGTGTGTCCTCCCAAACCGTTAATACTATACAATTGTCACAATAGTCACTGTCCAGACCATCTTTGACTTCCCTTTGAGCATGCAAATGATTTACTTCATTTAATGTGAGATCTCTCTGTTGTCTAGTCCTAGGTAAGCCGGACTAAAACTTAGCCACAAGCCAGACTCTGGCTCCTAACTTTGAATTATTAGAATCTTTCTTTAGATGAAAGAATAAGATAATGGTCACCACAAGAGTTTTGCAGAAGCAAAGGCCAGCAATGGTAAATCTTTGGAGAACTTGGTTGGCCTGGATCAAATACAGGTGCATCCCATATCCAGGGAGAGGCTAGCAAGGGGGAAGGAAAAAGAGGAAGATGCTGATATCAACAATTCCTTTTAGCAGAGTGTATTGAGCCTGAATAGACCAAGAAGGCTATTTTTAAAAGCCCTTTACTTTGCGCCTGATTTATAGGCAGACACTAAAAATATTAATAAGTAAAAATGGTGCTGATCCATGAACATGATGAGCTCTCAATTTCTGGAGCCACAAGGTGACAGACTGCTGTGAAGATGCTTACATCTTCATAATATCCTGGATGGATCCAACTTTAAAGAAGAAAACATTGGTATTTGAAATCCCAGTTTGGCATTTAACAGTGTTAAGTCATTCTGTTACATTGGCATCACTTAAATAGCCTTAAAAAAAGAATTAAAAAAAAAACAGATTGTACTACACATCACAGAAGGTTTAATATAGATGTCTTAGGCCCAAGGGAAATTACTCCTATGCAAATTATTTCCCTGATACTGGCTTTCTTCTCAGTCCCCTAATCCCAACTTGCATATAGCTATATTGATACAGGTCAAAGGTTGATTAAAAAAATACTGTATTATCACAGCAAAGGCAAGAGAAATAATGTCTGAAGTACGGTATCACTGGGGGAAATTTAATCAAGAAAAACAAGAGTTGGCAAAAAGAATTGTTTCCAAACCAATTTACCAACCTATTCTTGCCAGGAGAACCAGGTGCAGTCCTTAACCATGTGACTTGGATACACCATTATAACAATTAAAAATAGAAAAGTCTAAGCATGGTATAACTACTTTGGAAAATGTTTAGCAGTGTTTAATAAAGATAAAGATACACATACCTTAGTGACCCAGCAATTCCATTCCTAGGTATATACCCTACAGAAATATATGTTTATGTGCCCCAAAAGACTTATGTAAGAATGTTCACAGCAGCATTCCTTAGGCAAGCAAGTCTTTGTGGAAATAACCCAGTCAATTTACAGCAAAAGGGATAAACAAACTGTGGCATAGTCTCACAATGGAATACCACACAACTGTGACATTTTAGGCACATTTCAGTATGTTTGTTACATTTCAAAATTTTTAAAAAGGAGGAAAAATTGGAATCACAAATTTTAGTTTCCTTCACAAGATTATTTTTGCCCTACACATTGTCAAGGGAATTAATGATAAGTCCATTGTTGTATTTCTATGTGTGTGTGTTTTTTAAAGTTGAACGCTTACCCAGTTTTAATCCTTGAAAATATCTATTTACTCCTGTTCTCTAAACAAAGTGATTACATTTTCAAGTAAGCGTTAATAAGGCAAGAATTAGAACATGCAAATCTTTTTTTAATGTAAGTTCAATTAGCCAACTTATAGTACAATCATTAGTTTCAGATGTAGGGTTCAATAATTCATCAGTTGCATATAACACCAAGTGCTCATCACATCATGTGTCGTACTTAATGCCCATCACCCAATTACCCCATCCCCCCCCACCTCCCCTCCAGCAACCCTCAGTTTGTTTCCTAGAGTTAAGAGTTTCTCATGGTTTTTCTCCCTCTCTGCTGACATCCCATTCAGTTTTTCCCCCTTCCCCTATGATCCTCTACACTGTTTCTTATATTCCACAAATGAGTGAAACCATATGATAATTGTCTTTCTCTGATTGATTTATTTTGCTCAGCATAATACCCTCCCGTTCCATCCATGTTGATATAAATGGGAAGTATTCATCCTTTCTGATGGCTGAGTTAAAAAAAATTCATGGAAACAAATGAAAATGAAAACCTGTTCAAAATCTTTGGGATGCAGCAAAGGCAGTCCTAAGAGGAAAGTATATAGCAATACAAACCTTTCTCAAGAAATTAGAAAAGTCTCAAATACACAACCTAACCCTACACCTAAAGGAGCTGGAGAAAGAACAGCAAATAAAGCCCAAACCCAGCAGGAGAAGAGAAATAATAAAGATTAGAGCAGAAATCAATGAAATAGATACCAAAAGAACAGTAGAACAGATCAACAAAACTAGGAGCTGGTTCTTTGAAAGAATTAGTAAGATCAATAAACTCCTGTCCAGACTTATCAAAAAGAAAAGAGAAAGGACCCAAATTAATAAAATCATGAATGAAAGAGAGATCACAACCAACACCAAGGAAATCAAACAATTTTAAGAACATATTATGAGCAACTATATGCTCATAATTAGACAATCTGGAAGAAATGGATGCATTCCTAGACTTATAAACTACCAAAACTGAAACAGGAAGAAATAGGAAACCTGAACAGACCCATAACCAGCAAGGAAATTGAAGCAGTAATCATAAATCTCCCAACAAACAAGAGTCCAGGCTGGATGGCTTCCCAGGGGAATTCTATCAACCATTGAAAGAAGAACTAATACCTATTCTTCTGAAGCTATTTCAAAAAATAGAAATGGAAGGAAAACTTTCAAACTCATTTTATGAGGCCAGCATTACCTTGATCCCAAAACCAGACAAAGACCCCACAAAGAGGAGAATTACAAACCAATATCCCTGATGAACATGGATGCCAAAATTCTTACCAAGATGCTACCCAATAGGATCCAACAGTACATTAAAAAGTCATTCACCACGACCAAGTAGGATTTATTCCTGGGCTGCAAGGGTGATTTAACATCTGTAAATCAACATGATACATCACATTTTTTAAAATTTAAATTCAAGTTAGTTAACATGTAGTGCATTATTAGATTCAGGGAACATGGAAAACTTTTTAAAAATTAAAACTATCATTGTTCTTGATCCAAAAGGAGAGAACTAAAAGTAATGTTTGGAGCTATCACTTGAAAGCTTTACAAGGATTTACATCTCTAGACTATTCAACAGAGACCAGCTCATGAGACCAAGAGCTCTTGTGTGCCTTTCTCCTTTTAGCTGACCATTCATCTCAAATCTCTTACTCCCTTACTATCTGACCTTCCTCTGATGGACACCAAGCATGAAAAGTGCATGGGTCATTGATCTAACCACAGGCTTGAGAGAAGGACACTCAGAGTCCCAGATCCTGCCGGGCTGCCATCTTACTGAGTATCCACAGGCAACACAGATTCCATGTTTCACTTTTCTCTTCATTAAATTGAGGTCATAACCTTTTAGCCTGCTTTGCTGTCTCAGCATATGAAATCATTGCAAAGCCAAAAAAAAAAATAATAATTTCAATTAAAAATGTCTACTTTTATGGGCAGATTTTAACACATTCATAAGAGAGTGTTTTATTTTTCAGCTTTCATGTTTTTGACATTTTCAAGGATTTTTATTCTAGTATTCATTTTTAAAAACTGCACTGGCTCTCCTTTCTCCTTATGGGTAGATTTCAACACTATCACGAGATAGTTTTATTTTTTAGCTCGTGCTGGGTTTTTGGCATTTTCAAGAATTTTCATTCTTTTATCCATTATCAAAGTGACTTCACTAGCTCTCTCTTTTCTTCCTACATCCTCTGGAATTTGGAATTATATTTGTGGGTGAGAGAGAGCAAGAGAGTATATACCTGAGCAAGAGGGAAGGAGACAAAACAGGCACAGAGATATAGATTGTTTTATAGATGGATGTACTTTCAACTTGAAAGCTTTGGCATGAGACATTATGAGGCCAGAAAAAGATGTCACTTTACAACATAAAATGAGACTTTGACTCTCTGTACCTTATTTCAATGTATTTATTTATGCATTAGACAGAGACATTTTCCCATTCTTTTAAGATGAAAGTAGTAATGTCAAGCTGGGAGAGATCCAAGGAAAATAAAGTTATGCTGAATGGATTCAGAGAAATTATAAGAAATCCTAATATTTTAATATAGAAAGTCAAGATATTTGATCTAGATAAAGAACTCATGGTTCAAAACAAACAAGCCTAAATTTTCCTTTCTAATTATAACCACTTTTGGGTTACAGATAACTTAAAGGGGCTAAAGAAATGTATGAATGGTACCTCACCCCAGAAAAATATACATAGGCAAAAAGTTTACATATGCTATCAGAGGATTCACAAATATGCTGAAGCCCACCCACCTATTGCAAACCATAGGCTAAAAATCTGAAGCTCTAGAATAATGCCCCAAATACTTCAAGCTGATAAGATGCAGATATCAGGAGGCATCCCCTTTCCCTCCTGGGCAATTAGGATGTGTTTTATTACTTTTATTATATTATATATTATCATTATTATTAAGGCAGCAGCAAGAAGGGAGAACAGTCACCATTTTTCCAGCTGTGTTTTCCAGCTGTGTGAGCTGGGATATTCTCATGGTAAGTAACAGTTATACTGGTTATTGCTCCAGGTGAGTTCATTGTGAAAATACCTGAGGAAATTAACAAAACAAGAATCTCAATTCTCTGGCCAGCCTCACTCAGGGAAAACTGCAGAGCTAAGCCTCATAGTGACATGGCAATGGGGACTCATGGTTTGGGGCTGTGGAGGTCATTTGGGCCTCAGAGAGTCTCCAAAAGTGGGTTCCTGTATCTGTTAACTTAGCATGAGTCTGCTTGTGTGACTCTGCTATTCTGTCTACCTCCATTTGGCTCCGTGGATCCACTTGTATCATCAACTCACTGACTCTCTGAATTATAGTTCAGCTCTCCAAATCCAGTTGCTGCAGGAGATCACTATCCTTTGTAGATGGGCTCTCTTAGGGTCAAATTCTCACCCGTGAGCTAATCGGCTTTGAGCACCATGGATTTGGAAGAAGTGTTTCAGAAGGGCGCTTGGAAGAGCCAGCCTTCTGAAGTTTGTTCTGTCCCTCATTTTGCCCAAAGATCTCATGATATATTATAAAAATAACTCCAAGTATATAGCTATGAGAAATGAGAAAGTTTGATTTCAGCTTCTAATGATTTTGGCCAGCATTTCCCAGAATGTGTGGTGGAATGAGATTCTTAGAGGAGAAAAGAGTTTTATAGTTCAACAAGTTAGGAAGCACTGCATACTCTAGTCCTCATCCTGAGGATTTATAACACCCACCAGCATATTAAAGGTACTTGGAAATCCTGAGATAAATAAGCCTGTTTAACTGTATTTGACCCAGCATTTCTCAGTTCTCAAACATAGTGATCATAACCTTCTTCCCATTTTTTTCCAGCTGTGTAATAACTACTCATGGAAATAATGTTCTACGGAAGAAACTTTGAGAAGTACTGATTTAGGCTAAAATGCATGTAACCCATCATTGGAAAATTGCTACCTTTAGTGAAAAAAAATTCTATTTTGAAGGAGTGTGTACATAATGGAGTTTTATTTTTTTAAATTAAATGTGCATTAAAAACTTTGAAGATAAAGAACAACATACCAGCTGCTGTTATCTCTGGGTGGTGGGTTATGGTGGCTTTTCTTTACTTTCTCTTTCTTTTTTTCTCTGTCTCTTTGAAAGTCTTTGCTATGAACATTTGCTGCTTTTGTCATAAGAAAATGTATTTTTAAAAGAACTTTTGGGGAGAATACTGTTTAACCTGTTTGGGTAGAAGTAGAAGTGAGTTCAGGAGAGGTGAGGGGGTAAAATGTTTTTCTGTCTTTTCCATCCTCAACCCCATTCAGCCTGTACTTTGGCAAATGAGGCATAAGTGGGAAAATGATGAGAGAGTAAAAGTTGGTTCAAGCATTTCTAAGTTTTTGCAACTGTTACACTGGAAGGAATGGAAAGTATGGCTAACAAAGGACTCACTTCATTTCAAATATTGCCTTGAGGTAACTGAATGATAACCCCATGGTCTTTAAGAAAGAGCCAAAATACAATTGCCTACTATTAAGAAAGGGATTTGACAGGGTTCACCAAGGAGCAAGATGGCAAAAAGGGTTAACAAAATTTCTTCAGACAAGAGAGCCATTGAGCCATCTTGTTACTATTGTAGGGTCATTGCTTTTGACGAAGAGTTATATGGTGAATTTACCCCAAATATTATCACTATAGGTAAATGGCCCAGTCTAAAAAACAAACTGAGATGAATGGAAGTTCTCACAAAATTACACTTTACAACAGTGCCAGGCCCCAGGCAGAATTTTGAGGGCAGTGAGGCCAGTCTTCACCACCATCCTCACTCTTTCCCAAACCACAGATATCTCTGACTTCATACCTGTCTCTGGATGCATCCTCCCATCCTGCAGCCAGTCCTTCTGAGGTACTGCCCTAAGTTCTGGAATCCAGCTCCCTGGCTGTTTCATATAGCCCAAGAGTGAAGAATGGATTTTACACTTTCAAACAGTTGGAAACAATCCAAAGAAGAATAATATTTCATGACACGTGAAAATTATATGAATTTAAATTTCAGTATCCCTAAGGGAACACAGCCATGCCCATTTGTTTGCCTATTGTCAAAGGCTACTTTCTTGCTACAACAGCAGAGCTGAGTAGTTGTGCCAGAGACTACATGGCCTGCCAATCCTAAAGTATTTACCATCAGGCCCAAACATAAAAAGTTTGTCAACCTGGTCTAGACCACTGTTTGCCAAAATTCATTTCCTAGAACCTTGCCAAACTCTGAGATGCTCCCAACAGGCCCCCGGTAGGAGATTCTTTGTGTTATATGCCCCACTTAGAGAAAGCTAATGCACATTAGATTATTAAATCTCTGAACAACACTATGGTTTAAAACATAAGTGGAACCTGGGGTTTCCCAACTTCTTTGAAGATGGATCCACTTTCTCCAAATAACACCCATAAATATACCTATAAATATCCCAAGAACACATCTTAGGAAATACTGCTTTAGATCAATTCTTGTCCTTTCCCTGTTGAAATATATCTGTCCTGTGCTCCATTCCTTCAGGTTCACACCTGAAATCTATCACCTTGGAAATAAGAGAAGGATATTATCTTACAAACTTTGAACTTATTTCTCAGTTTACATATTTTCATATGGCTTTTATCTATGAGCCTTCCTCAGATATAAAATGGAGATAATGACAGTCTTCTTGCATATCACATGGCAGTGTTGTGGGGTACATGATGTGTTTTTAATTATCAGAACATACTATACGGAGATAAGACATTATCATTATCACCTCGAATCAGGAGATCAGCAACAATCTGTTAGAATCTCTTCAACTCCATTTTTCCTCATTCAATTATTTCTGTATATTACTGCCAAATTAATTTCCTAAAACTACACTTTAAAAAATGACATTCCTCTAGTTGATTACTCACAATTGCTCCTTATTGCTGAATACAGTGTTTCAAAGTTGAGTTCTATAGAGCCATAGAGTTCCATGTGGCTGACTTGGGTCCCCTAAGGATAGGAAGGGTAGACCGTGGATCTCCCACTCACTCTTTAACTGTCTTATATATTGGAATTTCCAAATAACTTTCATTTAAAAAAAGGATTCAGCTGCCAAAAATATGTTAGAAAACTAGCATGCCCAAGTTTATCTCTCCTGTGTGATTTTTAAAATTCCAGACCTAACTAAATTTCCCATATCTTTGTGATAGTTATCTTCCTTTCCAGCTGGATATTGATAGGATTGGCTCCCTGCAAGGGTTGATCAGTGCTGCATCTGTGCACTATTCTGGGAACACTGAGTAAGGAGAAGTCAACAGGGAGTGGGAGAATTATGCAGGACACACACATTGACAGAAGCAGTGCCTCCAGAAGGGGTCAGCCATCACGGCTATAGACCAAACAGATATGCCCCTCCACTCTTCATTCAAACAGATCTCAGGTTGCAAGGAGAAGCTGATGGGGAGGAGAGGGAGTCTGTGTGCATGAGAGATGAGGGGAAAGGAGCAAGACAGTAATGCATGGATTTTGAGACATATGGGTAATAGCAGACCTTAAATCTTGGTGCAATCCAGGCCATTAACTAACACCATGTTAAATGGGTTAGCACACAAGAATCATTTACAAATCACTGGGACATAGTCAGTATTATATGTGTTAAGTATTGTCATTATTTAGTAGTACCACTGTTGTTTTTATTCAGTAAAGGGCACAGACAAAATAGGGATGTAGCCCCATAAAGTTAGATGGAATTAGACAAGATGCTGGGCCTGTCGATGCTTCCCCTGCTTGATCTTATCCCTCCGCACCCTCTTTAGTTCTTTCAAAGCACCCACCACAATTTGTAATTATATATTATTTGGGTTTTTTGTCTCTTTCTGGTTTATTGTCTGCTTCCTCCTTTAGATACTTAGATTCTACAAAGCCAAGGTCTAGGTCTGTTTTATTCACCATCCTATAGCCAGTATCTGGCACAATGCCTGGCACAGTGGCATTCAATATGTAATGATGACAGACTGACTGAGTCAATGCTAATCAGGTAAAGAGCAGTCTTCCCCCAAGGGCCAAAGCCTCAGTGGGTGAACTTGGAAAAATCCTTGACTCACAAATGTTCCAGGTAAAAGGGACCCAGGAAGCCAGGCTTAATTCCCTGGGTACTTCAATCCTAGACTAGGGAGCAGGGGAACATACAGCCCAATGACAGGTAGGGCTAGTACTCTGGACATACAGCTTGGGCAACCCGTTGAGGCTCCTGAGAAAGAGTGGCAGCAGCCTGCAGGTATCTGGGGTCTTCTTGCCAATAGATAGGATGAGGCTAAGAGAAGGGCTCAAACTCCCAATTTGCTCAAGGTCTTTAGATAAAACCTGCAAGTCTCTTCCTAACGTGTCCTCGTCCTCTTCGACACCAGCTCAAGAAGTATCATCTTTGCTTTGTAGCCATTTCCAAACTCCATTACCTTTAAGTGAGTGAGTAATCTTGAGCCATAGAACAAACTTTAGTGATATGTATTTTGGAAGTTTAGGGTTGCTAATTAAATCCTTTACGTGGTCTGGGTTCTTAATCAATTGATAAATAATAGCAAGGAGCCAAATAAAGCATTGAACAACACCTGCTTATTATTCATAAGGTTGGATTAAAGAATGTAGTAAATCCTCCCTCCTCTGCCCCCTCCTAATCTAGGGATCCACAGGACCCTAACTTACCCATCGAGATACAGAGAATTTGGAAGATAGAGCCTGCCAATCTAGGCTCCACTCAGTTTTCTTTCCACATTAAAACAAAAAGCACAAGCCCCTACTATCTATTGTACATATTTTTCCTCAGGCTTTCTTTTAAGGTAGAAAAACTCAGCCCTGTCTGAGCTTCAGTGCAGTGGCCCTGGGAACACTTTTTTCCTTGGGGAAAAGAGGATGAGGGAGTTTGGAGTAAGGATCAGAAGTAGTCCTTTAATACTTCCTCCTTCTAATGACTGACACTGAAATTCTCTCATGAATGTATGTGGAAAGGGAAACAAAGGCTCTTCTCCACATATACATTTCACACATATCTATACACATACATTTGTTTCATAAGCATATTGTCACTCCTCTGGGTTAGCAACTGTTCCAACCTATGTGGCACACTGTATTTTCCAAAGATGGCTACGACAATATCTCCCATCCCACATTCTCTTTTAGGACCTTGTCAATTCTTCATCAAGAGATGGGGTCTACGTCTCCTCCTCTTGAATCTGAGTGGGTCTTTTGACTACCTCAAACAACAGAGTATGGCAGAAGAGACATTCTGACTTCCAAGACTAGATCATATGTCCTTCTATCTTGTCCTTTTGGGACAGTCTGTCTTGGACACCCAAGATTGAAACCTAAGCAGCTTGTGGAGAGGCCATGTGGAGGGAAAAACAGAGTCCTGTGACCTACAGTCCTGACTGAATTCCCACCAGACACCCAGCATTGACTTGCCTGTCATGTGAGTGGGCCATCTTGAAAGTATAGCATCCAGCTTCCAGTCAAGTTGCCCCAGCTGATGAGCCAACTCTGCCAAACTTTGCCCAAATTTCAGACTCATGAGCAAAATGAATGGTTTGGGGGTTGTTTTTTACACAGCAACAGATACCTGATGTAATATCTAACCAGTATAAATCTTAAAGGCAGCAGCACCAAAGATGAACTGTGAGAATTAGGATGAGGCATCTTACCAGATAACGTGAATGAGTTTGAGTACGAAAGAACAGATCTCTCCATAAAGCAGACCAACTAGTGTTGGATTATCAATATAATCAGTACACTCTACTGCCCCAAGTTTCATAATAAAAAAAGGTGTGGGGGAACTGCTACAATAAGCTTCTGTAACTGGGGACTTTGTAAAAGGGATTTCTCTCTGCTAGAGATAATAGATGAGGTGTAGGATGTCAGGCCTGAGCTTAAAATGTCTATTTTTTCCAGAGTGCTTCACAGTGGGAAATCAAACCACTTTCTTCAAATACCTCACTCTTAGTCACAAAATCCTGCCTGGACAGTAGTTTCAAAAGACTAGCTGTACTTTTTGACTTGTGAAACTTCTGAAAGGCATGCAGCATCTCTCCTGGGCCATTTGTACATCTTCCTCCCTTGCTTTTAAAATGGTCTTTTAGAGTCCTAAAAGCTTTTGATAGATCAAAAAAAGTCACAGAAATAGACTGTGTGAAAGCACCTCCAAGAGTACATTGGAAATGAGCTATGAATGATTAGAACAAGAATGGGTCCAAGAGTTTATTGGGAATTCCAGAAGCATCTCAGGTTCATCTCTCTGCATAGACCAGAGAGTTCAGAGAGGCCTAGGATCATTGAGAAGAGAATTCACATTTGCAACCTCCCTTGTAGCAAATTGGAACCACTTTGAGGTTCATCATCATAATTTTTTCTCAGGAATGAAGCTGAGAATTCCCCCTGCCAATTCCTACCACATAAATAATCTTTTTTATTTTTAATCTTTTTTTATCCAGGTCTTTAGTCAGGTAAAATGTCCAAATTCTCTTTAATAATTATCTGTAGAAAAGATCATATCTATCTATCTATCTATCTATCTATCTATCTATCTATCCATCTATCTATCTACTGCTCTGGGTTGGAGTTTTTTGGTGAACTTTTTGTTTAATTTTATTTTATTATGTTATGTTAATCACCATACATTACATCATTAGTTTTGATGTAGTGTTCCAAGATTCATTGTTTGCATTTAACACCCAGTGGTCCATACAATACGTGCCCTCCTTAATACCCATCATTGGGCTAACCCATCCCCTCAACCCCCCTCCCCTCTAAAACCCTCAGTTTGTTTCTCAGAGTCCATAGTCTCTCATGGTTTTTTGGTGAAATTTTAAATTGAAGTATAACATATACAGAGAAAAATATACAAATCATAAGTGAGAGATGGACAGAATTTCACAAAACATACCCATATAACCATTCTATGGTAGCATTCTAATACCCTAGAAGCTCCCTAATATTCCCTCCCAGGTATTACTCAATCCCCACCCACAAAGGGTGAGCAATATTCTGATTTTATCAAGTATCAGAATTTCATGTCCAATATTGTTCCCTTCATGAAATATTCCAGTGCAGTATATATTTTATTTTGCTCAGGTTTACACTGGTCCCTTGGCTTACTTCCTCTCTTCCTGATTCATCCTCTTTATTCCCAGGTCATGAGATGTTGCCCTTAGAGTTCCCCTAGAATTCAGTGGAGAATGATCTGGTGAGCAAAATAAAGAATTCAATGTCAAGGCTGGAGGGATCTTAGGGATAGATCATCTGGTTCAAATACAATTTCTCTCAATTTATAGAAGAGAAACTATGGCCCAGGATGACTAAGTGGGTTATTTTTGACATACAACTAGTTAATGAAAGCTCAGGTCTATGCCTCTTTCTGCTACACAGCTACATATATCTAAGGAAGAGGTGAAAACCCAACTAACATGTTAAGCTGGGACATTGTCCCTTTGAAAGGTAAGCAGACCACCCAAACTTTCTCAATGAAGTTAAACCCTTTTCCTTTATATGTCTTTTTGAAAAATTTATCATGTCAGAACAGTTTTTGAGCACAAGTTGACAGAATTTTTTTTCTCTTATTCATTCACTCTCTCCTTAATTCCCTAACTCACTTAACAAATATGTATTGACTATTCATTATGTGCCAAGTATGGTTCTATGTTCTAGAGATACAACATTGAATAAAAAAGAAAATTCCCATCCTCATGTAGCTTACATTCTAATGGGGAAAGCATCAAGAAATAAGACAAATAAAAAAGTCGCTTCAACAAATGGTGTTGGGAAAACTGGACAGCCACATTCAGAAGAATGAAACTGGACCATTTCCTTACAACACACACAAAAATAGACTCAAAATGGAAGAAAGACCTAAATGTGAGACAGGAATCCATCAAAATCCTTGAGGAGAACATAGGCAGCAACCTCTTCAACCTCAGCCGCAGCAACTTCTTCCTAGACACATTGCCAAAGGCAAGGGAAACAAACGCAAAAATGAACTATTGGGACTTCATCAAGATAAAAAGCTTTTGCACAGCAAAGGAAATAGTCAACAAAACCAAAAGACAACTGACAGAATGGGAGAAGATATTTGCAAATGACATATCAGATAAAGGGCTAGTATCCAAAATCTATAAAGGACTTATCAAACTCAACAGCCAAAGAACAAATAATCCAATCAAGAAATGGGCAGAAGACATGAATAGACATTTCTGCAAAGAAGACATCCAAATGGCCAACAGACATATGAAAAAGTGCTCAACATTTCTCGGCATCAGGGAAATCCAAATCAAAACCTCAATGAGATACCACCTCACACCAGTCAGAATGGCTAAAATTAACAAGTCAGGAAATGACAGATATTGGTGAGGATGCGGAGAAAGGGGAACCCTCCTACACTGTTTGTGGGAATGCAAGCTGGTGTAGCCACTCTGGAAAACAGTATGGAGTTTCCTCAAAAAGTTGAAAATAGAGCTACCCTACAACCCAACAATTGCACTACTGGGTATTTACTCCAAAGATACAAATGTAGTAATCTGAAGGGGCATGTGCACCCCAATGTTTATAGCAGCAATGTCCACAATAGCCAAACTATGGAAAGAGCCTAGATGTCCATCAACAGATGAATGGATAAAGAAGATGTGGTGCATATATATACAATGGAATATTATGCAGCCATAAAAAACCGAAATCTTACCATTTGCAATGACGTAGATGGAACTAGAAGGTATTATGCTAAGCGAAATAAGTCAATCAGAGAAAGACAATTATCATATGATCTTACTGATATGAGGAATTTGAGAAACAAGACAGAGGATCATAGGGGAAGAGAGGGAAAAATGAAACAAGACGAAACCAGAGCAGGAGACAAACCATAAGAGACTCTTAATCTCAGGAAACAAACTGAGGGTTGCTGGAGTGGAGGGGGGTGGGAGGGATGGGGTGGCTGGGTGA
>NW_022589713.1:23493119-23497283 GCF_004348235.1 Phoca vitulina
TAACAACGTCCCCAGAAAATATACTCTAAACAAATCAGAAAAGACCTTCCAGAAAGTGGTCGCTTTTCTGTTCAGAGAGTTGTTGCTATTCTTTTCTTCGATCTCCTGTTGAGTTTGTAGGTGATCAGATTGGTTTGATCCCTATCCAGCTGAATTCCTGAGAGGAGATGAAATCCAGGTCTCCTAGTCCTCCGCCATCTTGCTCCCCAGGATATGTTTTAAAGTTAGGACCAGGGCGCCTGGGTGGCTCAGTCGTTAAGCGTCTGCCTTCAGCTCAGGTCATATCCCAGGGTCCTGGGATCGAGGCCCACATCGGGCTCCCTGCTCAGCGGGAAGCCTGCTTCTCCCTCTCCCACTCTGCCTGCTTGTGTTCCCTCTCTCGCTGTCTCTCTCTGTCAAATAAATAAAAATAAATAAATCTTTAAAAAAAAATAAAAAAATAAATAAAGTTAGGACCACTAGAATTTGGTTACCACACACACACACACACACACACACAAAAGGTGAGTCGGAGTGTGGTAGTTTAAAAAAGAACCAGCTAAAAATTCTTTAATACTTCACCCATCTTGAGGGTTTATGTCACCTCCCTTGAATTCAGGTGGGCTTATGACTGTTTTGATCGTTAGAGTAGCGGAAGTGATGTTTGGTGACCTCTGAGGCTCGGTCATAAACGCCATTCATTTTTTCTTGGTCTTTTGGAATGATGCCTCCTCCTTTTTGGAATGCAGCTGTCGGACTGTAAGAAGTACAAGCAACATGGAGAGTTTAAGTTGCAGGTGGCCCAGCTGACAGTCCCAGCTGAGCCTAGCCTTTGAGTGATCCCAGCCCAGGCACCAGGGAGAGCAAAGAAGCTTCTGGATGATTCCCTTGAGTCATTTGAGTCTTCTCAGCTGAGGCCTGTGATATCATGAAGAAGAAACAAGCATTTCCGCTGGGCCCTTCTAAATTCCTGACCCACATAATCTATAAGCACAACAAATTGTTGTTTAAGTTACTAAGTTTAGCAAGTTTTTTGCATAGCAGTAGATAACCAAAACACAGACTCCAAGTAGAAACACTTTCAGTGTAGAACATCAAGAACAATCTTCTCACCCAGATTACAGTTGATTACATTGTTACACAAAACCTACTGGGCAGGTGCCCAAGTTCTAGGGACAGTAACTGTGCCATCATTATCCATGTGTAAGTATATTAGGAATGGGTAATGGCCCTGAATTCACTATCTCCCACTTACCAACAATGAAACCTCTGCCAAATACTCAAGAAGTCAGATTGAACAGATGCACTCAGCAATCTGTTTCTTCCCTTTATTAGCATTAATTACAATCATTTTGCTTTTACTAGCTTTATTTTTATTAATATCTCCTCAAACAAGCCAAAAAAAGAAAAGAACAAATGCCTTCATATATGGGCAAGTTTCTACAGGCTCAATGAGACAAATGAGGCATGTCTCAAGATAGACACAATTTATTCTCCACATACCCAGCACTTGTGTCAGAATTTGGGAGGGACCACAGATTCCCACTGATTGCAGAGCACTTCATGTGTGGACTCAGGATTGTCTACCAGACTATGTTCCAGTTTGGGATCTTGATTCTTGGCTCATTCTCCATCACTGAACCATGGAAGCAAACTACTCACCAACTTCTTTATGTCTCATGCTGAATGAAAAATCTACTGAGTAATGGCAATCAGCATTGTCTTATGATCATAGGGCCCAAAGGAAGACATCAGGCAATAGTTCTGTTATAAATAAAATAGACTGATTCTAGTTCTTTTGTGGTTCAGTAGTTATAGAAAATTGCATTTCTATTTATCCATCCATCCATCTATCTAATAAACACTTTTCAAGTAAGTCATCTCTGCCAGGCCCTTTGCTAAAGGCAATAAATACAGAGATGAAGTCAGTACAGACTCATTTTTCAAGGCTCAGCCCAGATACCATTCCCTCTATAAAGCTGTGGTAGCAACAATTTACTCAATTCATTTTCCTCCTATGCTCTCTAGCTTCCCAGCTTCCTTTATGTGACTGAATTCTGGCCAATGGAAGATCTGGCAAATGTTATATTTGCATGATCACCTTAGCTATAGTAGTTGTGCACATACCCTTTTTTCCTTCTGTGGTGACCTTAGGGATTATGTGTTGAAGATGGTAAAGCTCACATGATGGAAGAAGCCTGAGTCCCTGAATGCCGCATGGAGCAGAGCCACCCTGCTGGCCACATTGAACTGTCACAGAATCAAACAATGAGCTTTTATTGTGTGAAGCCACTGGCGTCTAAGTTTTTTGTTCCTCTACTTGTTCACTCTCTCCCTGCACCTGCCCCATGACTAGTACAAAGTTTCTCTAATTGTCACATGATTCAGGGTCCACTTAGGAGATAGAAATCATACCAGTTTTTTTTAATTGTGGTAAAATACACATCACATAAAATTTACCATCTTAACCATTTTTAAGTGTACAGTTTGGTAGTAAGTATATTCACATTGCTGTACAACCAATCTCCAGAAATATTTCTTTTTGCAAAACTGAAATCTATACCCATTAAACAACAAATCCCATTCTTCTCTCCCCATAGCCCCTGGAAACCACCATTCTACTTTCTGTTTCTATGAGTTTGGCTATTCTAGATACATCAGATAAGTAGAATCATGCAGTATTTGTCCTTTTGTGTCTGACTTATTTCAGAGCATAAGTTCCTCAAGGTTCATCCATACTATAGAATCTGTCAGAATTTCTTTTCTTTTTAAGGCTGAATAATATTCCATTGTGTGTACATACCACATTTTGTTTCTCCATTCATCTTGTCAGTGGACACTTGGGTTGCTTCCATCTCTTGGCTATCGTGAATAATGCTATGAACATGGGTGTGCAAACATCTCTTTGAGACCCCGTTTTCAATTCTTTTGGATTATATACTCAGAAGTGGAATTGCTGGATCATATGGTAAATCTATTTTTAGTTTTTGGGGGAATCATTATACTGTTTTGCCTAGTGGCTGCACCATTTTACACTCTCACCAACAGTGAACAGGGTCCCAATTTCACATCTCCAATCAACATCACACCAGTTTTTTGAACAGAGAAAATCTGATATAAAGAATTATTAACTAGGTAACTGAAAGGGTAAAAAGAAAATACTAAGCTTTTAAGAAGGTAAAAGCTGCAGGAGGCAGCTAACACGCCTGGTGCTGAGGGAATGAAGGGAAGAGGCAGGGATTATTAAAATTTAGAGACTTAGAAGAGGTCCTGTGGGGCCGGGCTCCAGATCTCTGAGGAGTGGGCAGAAGCTGGCTAGTACTGGTACCTCTGAGAGGTGACAATGAGGCTGGCTCTGTCCTGTTAGAGAGACTGCAAATTGGATTCCACTGCTGCCACAGGGATGAATGCCACTGTCAAAGTGCTGCTGCTAGGGTGAAGAGCATTGCTGGAGTGATGCTCACAGGAACAGAAAGCAAGTAGGTGAAGCAATTCCTTTTTCTCTTCTCAGCCTTGCAGTCTTCTTCTAGTGCCCCCTATTAGCAGAGCCTAAGAAAGAGCAGCTAGAAAAGCAGAAACGTTAGTTTGTGAGTCCCAGCCTTAGCATCAGAAAAGAGAGTACAGTTAGCATAATACCCTCCAGTTCCATCCACATCATTGCAAATGGCAAGATTTCATTCTTTCTGATGGCTGAGTAATATTCCATTGTACATATATACCACATTTTCTTTCTCGTATATATACCACATCTGGGCTCTTATGAGTGAAATAAGTCCATCAGAGAAAGACGAATACCATATGATTTCACTCATATGTGGAATTTAAGAAACAAAACAGATGAACATAGGGGAAGGGGAGGAAAAATAAAATAAGATAAAAACAGGGAGGCAAACCATAAGAGACTCTTAACTATAGGGAAAAAAATGAGGGTTGTTGGGGTGGGTAACAGGGTGACGGGCATTAAGGAGGGCACATGATATAATGAGCATTGGGTGTTATATGCAACTGATGATTCACTAAATTCTACCCCTGAAACTAATAATACACTATATGTTAACTAAATTGAATTTAAATGAAAAGAAAGAAAGAAAGAAAGGAAGAAAGAAAGAAAGAAAAAGAAAGAAAGAAAGAAAGAAAGATGGAAGGAAGGAAGGAAGGGAAGAAAGAAAGAAAGAAAGAAAGAAA
>NW_022589713.1:23497293-23525980 GCF_004348235.1 Phoca vitulina
AGAAAAGAAAACAGAGTACGAAAGGGCATGTTAAAGCTGAGAGGCAATAATTTAATAACTGGCCCATCATACCAGGGAGTGACTTCTCTCTGCACAGCACTGAGCATTTGGTCTGCTTTCTTGTATGGCACATATCACCTTCTACCTGCAGTGGGAGTTCTTTGGATATGCCTTAACTCTCTGATTCAAATATAAATTCCTTTAAGAGCAAGATCAGTGGCTGGTTCATCTCTGTATACCTTCTCAATGACCCCCAAAGCTTTGCACAATAGTTATACATAGCTGACACACAGTAACTTTGTCAAATGAATAAAATTGATCCCAGGTGAGTAAAATGACAGTAGTTGGAAGGAAGCAGGAAGTGAGCACAGGGGGCACCCAACCACAATGAGAGTCATGCAGGTTTGTGGACTGACTGGAATTGGGGCTGAAATACTTGTAAATGCTTGTGAAATGCAGGGTCACATGAACTTTGCGGAGCTGCTATAAGATTTAATTGGAGGTGTCCTGAAAACCTGCAGTTATTTGGGTATTGGCTCCTTGGCTCTGGCAAGAAGTGAGGTGAAAAGCAGAACACTCTTTACAGGGAGACCTGGTCCCCCTGAGTCTCTTCATGCTCTAGTCAGAATACTCCAGACCAGTTTTGAGACTCTAAGCCGTAAGATCTGATAGAGACTTTGGAGAGTTAGTGGTCCTGTTATTATTTTTACTTAACGAATTATCCCCAGATTCAGTGGCATAAAACAACAATGATTTTGTTATGTTCATGGGTTCTGTGGGTCAAAAATTTAGAAAGAACACAGCGGAAATGGCTTTTCCCTGCCTGAGGATGTCTGGAGTCTCACCTGGGAAGACTCTGAGTACAGGAGACGTTATGGGTGAGAGTTAGAATAATCTGAGCGCATCCTCACTTACATGTCCGGTGATTGATGCTGACTGTCTGCTGGGACATCAGCTGGGGCTGGTGACCGACCGCGGTACCTGCTTGTGATCTTCTGCCATGGCCTGGGCTTCCTCCCAGCAGGGTAGCCTCAGCATAGTTAGGCTTCTTACGTGGTGGCTCAGAGGCCATGCAGTGCTGCTTCTGCATCCTTCTATTGGATACAATTGACTCACAAGCTCACCCCTATTTAAGGGGAGAGGACCTAGTTTAATGAATGTCAATATGATCAATTGTAGAAAAGCACGTAGGATGAGAAGCATTTTTGCGGATGTCTTGGAAAATATAATCTGCCACGGCTATTAAATCCAACCTCTACATTTTCCAGATGAGGATGTGGAGGACTGCAGAGCTTGGGAAGCTGCTTGCAAAGATCCTTCAGTCCATTCTCAGGGATAGCAGAGATCCCAGTTGTATTTGTTTGCTAGGGCTGCTGTAACAAAGTTCCACAAACTGAGTGGTTTTAAACAACAGAAGTCAATTCTCTCACACTTCTGGAGGCTAGAAGTGTGAAATCCAGGCTTCAGCAGTGCCAGATTCTCTCTGACGGTTCTAGGGGAGAATGCTTCCTCTCTTCCTCCTAGCCTCTGGTGGTTCTCAGCAATACTTGGAGTTCCTTAGCCTGAAAATACCTCGCCCCAATCTCTGCCTCGTCATCACCTTGCAGCTTCCCTGAGCATCTCCACATCAACTTCCCATTGTGCATGTCTGTCTCTGTGTCCAACTTTTCCCTTTTCATAAGGCCACCAATTATTTTGGATTAGGGCCCACCCTAATGAGCTCATTTTAACTTGATTACCTCTGTAAAGGCTCTATTTCCAAAGAAGGTCACATGATAAGGAGTTAGAACTTCAACATATATTTGGGTGTGGGGGTGGGGAGGGGACACAATTCAACCCGTAACATCATTCTTTATGAAACCCATGGGAAAAGGAGGACTTAGAGATTTATCCTAAGGCTGAGAAGCACCACCAGCAGCCGTGCTGAGGGAATTTCTCTGCCAAGTGAGCTTGGGCCAAGGCTCTGAAGGTATTTCAAAGAGAAAAGGGGACTGGGATTATTTGAACATGCTGGCTTTCTGTTACTGAGATACTGATGAAAAAATAAATGGTGGGCAGCAAGTGCCGTCAGAGAGGATCCCAGTGATTCCAGTAAGAGATCAGATGCAGGAGCCCGTTTCCCCCCTCTCCCACATCTAAAGGGTAATGATCAAACTGCAGAAGCAGCTTGGGCCCCAGGGGTGCCGGCTTGCTGACACACAATCTACTGACAAGCAGAGGGGGCTGGTGGAGGAGATGAAGAAAGGAAAAGCTATTCTTTCACCCCTGGCTTGGAATTATGAAAAGTGGCATTCCCTTTCATCAAAACAGTGATGTGAAGCAGATGATACAGAGATAATGGGGCCCATGGGACTTTAACAAAGCTAGAAGGAGCACTGGATATGAGGGAAACTGTATTTTACCTTATCTACCAGGGGCCTCGCCTCCAGAATTTAGGGGAATGCAAAATATTTTACACTATTCACCAATAATAACATCATAAAAAAAGAATTGTTACTATTTATTAAGGGGCTAACAATGACCATACATCCATGTTGTGTGGTTTATCTATGCCACCTGCAGCTTTGCTCTTATACCCTCCAGTCCCTTTTGCGTTTTCTTGCACACTGGCTTATGGTGTAGCTTTTACTCCCTAAAACTGCGTCCTTTTGTTGGAGGGCTGCCCTCAGGCTGCCTGGGCTCACTTTTCCAGCCACAGGGGGAGCTGTCAGTGCTTGGGAATTTACATCCCCGTGTGGCAGCCTTTTCCTAATGACTCACAGGTGTGGGAATGTAAACCTGTAGGGCTATAAAATTCCCCAGTTCCTCTGTGTTGTTACCTATCCTCTCCTCCATATAAACTCTATGGGATTGACTTGAAATTACTCTCTGTAAGATGTGACTTGGCCTCCTTCCCCTACCTGTCTCAATGCCCTACTTCTCTACTAGTTTTTACTGACAGCAGTGCCTAATAAATAATTTTCATGTGCATTCTAATGTCAAGGTTTGTTTCAGGGTCTGATTCTAAGACACCATCTTATGGGACCTCCACCACCACTCCCACAGGGTAGGCAGGATCATCCCTATTCTGAAAACATGGAAACTCAGGCTGTGAGTGGATCTGCCCCCAGGCACATCGTGAGTTAGTAGCTGTCTTGACTTTCAAACTTTCTGGTTACTTATAAATTATTTTAGCTGCTATGGAGCCCCAGTACTCGGGGCTTAATGAGATAGCATGTCCTTATTGGAGGGAAAATCACGGCTAAAGCATCTGGTGGTATTTTTAACCTCACCACTTTGCTACCTTGGGCAAGTCACAACCTCTCTTGCCTCTAAAATGAGATGGCTGTCTTCCAAGAATGATTTGTTCCTATGGTGGTGTTTCTATGCACTTGTAGGCACTTGAGTTATAAATCATATCTCATATATCACACACATGTTTTATTCACATGATACAGAGCTGGTGCACCGTGTAGATTGTGAGCTTCAGAATCAGACAGACCTGGGTTTGCCATTTGGTAGCTGTGTGACCTTGGACAAAATACTTACATCTGAAACCCAAGTTTTACCCACATGTAAAATAAAGATTGCCACACCTACCTCATATAGTTATATTGAGGATCAAGGTAAATTAAGAAAAACCATGAGCAGATAAGTAAGCATTCGAAAAATGCTGCTATCTTTACCACGAAAGCTTTCGTTTTATAAACAATTCATGATACTCTTTACTTCTGTTTATATTTTAATTGGTCTGAAGCAAAAATTATGACTCTAATAACAGACAGCTTAAAGAATGCTATAAATTACAGATTCCAGAGTAAAAGGGCACGCTTGCTTTATTCTGTGAGTTCACTCAAAGTAAACATTTGCCATGTCACAGGCAAAAGCACGTGCCACATGCATACTTCCCCCCCCACTGAGGCCCAGCCTGCCAAAGAATACAAACATATTTCATGTGGACCCAGCAGGTCTTCCATCTTTAGTTTGAGGTCATCCTATCTGCCCTCAAAAGCTTTTGAAAAGAGAAGTGCAAAGAGAAGGAAGTCCCAGCCATTTCCACAGTCCACTCAATAAACCAGGGCAGTATTAAGCTGCTTTTATCTTAGGAACCTTATATGTGTCAGTCAGCAAAACAGTGGTCCTATGTCATCACCAGGAGACAGAGGGGACATCACCTGAGCTAGCTCTGAGGATGCTGACCAGCACGGATGGCCTCAGGACTTCTGTCCTATTTTGGCTTTGAATCTGCTCAGAACCTAAACTTTTGAGCTTGACTTCCTGCACCACTGAGAGGCATCTGTCCTTCACTTTCCCCGTGTTGGGGCTGGGGGTGGGGTACAAGAGTCCAGCATTGCCAGTGCTGAATTCCCATCTCTCAGCACAACACTTAGACGACACTCAATCAATATGTATTGACTGAATGAGTGATTAAATGAATTAATCTGTAAATTATACCAGCTGGGTTTTGTTTGTTCAACCACTAACATTGACTTCCACCTCTGACATTGTCATTCAGCACTTCTTACATTTGGGCTGGAGAGCAGGGAGAAAATATAATTTATGAAGCCCCTACCACCTACACACTGTACTTTCTGTCACTTCATTCTGCCAGCAATTTTATTTTATGATGACAAAGGGAAGTTAGGAAAAATTAAGTAATTCTCCTAAACCCCCACAGATAATGGGTGGCAATTTTAAGATTCAAACTCCAATTTTCTGACTTAAAAGTTCATGATGTCTCTGCTATTCCATGACATTTCTCAGAGTTAGAAGGAGGTGCTGCTTGGTAGAGAGGGAAAAAAAAAAAAAAGGTTATGGTGATTGACCCTTGAGTTAAACTGTCTTTCGGTTGAATGGCATCCAAACCGCTTTTGACAGATAGGGCCTCAATTCCTGTTACAGTTATTCTGGAATGGGGACAACCGTTCAGTCCACAAAACTTCACAGAGCAGCCTGTACATTCCTGGCACCATCTGAGACAGATAAATCATTCCCCAAGTCATCTCTCAAGGAACTGCCCAGGAAAATCCCTTGACCTCTCTTTCAAGGGAATTATTAAAAATGAATCTGGATAACTTTTTTTTTTGTAGCAACAGCATCAGAAGAGCAATAAGTACTAAAGAAAATGGATTTCATTTTAGACTTTTAATTCACACCCGAGGAATATGCACAGACCTAGAGATGGCTATCATATGTACAGTAAGAAGGCTGAAATTCCTAAAAATCGTGTCAGATGCTGATGACGCATGCCTCTGTAAAGCCCCAGATTGCTGACCTGCATGTGCCTTTGTGTCGCTCCTCCTCTGCATCTTCCTCAGACAGGTCAAAGCTTTTACAGGCCACAACCCAGCAGATTGCTGGCTGGAATGAGTTTTAAGGCCCCTTGGTTGAAAGACACTAAATGTAAGTCTCTGCAAGGAAGAGCACTTGAATGGTCAGCAAGGGTTACTGGCCCCAAATCATTTCCCTTCTCACCTAAGAAGGTTAAAACTGTCTCAAGAAATATAGGCTGGAGTTAGGAGCAGTGTGGGAACTCTCATCCTGAGTACATTTCCCCCAAGCAGACTTTTCTGAAAAGGAGACATAAAGGCGTGAAGCTTCTGGCCTTAATGAAAATAATCCCAGAGTGTAAAAGGACTCAGAAATTCAATTTTTACCTGGCTTTGGACATGTCCCTGCCTCTCTGCCTCCTCTTCTCCTGCCTGGTTTCTTATCCTTACCTATCTAACGCCTGGGGTGAGATTTAAGTTTTATCTAGTGCTACTTGAGATCTCAGAGAGAATATATACATGGGCAGTGTATTTCTTAGCTCTCAGTGTGTATCTCCTTTTTGAAATGATTAGACAGGAACTTCTCTATAATTTCACAGAGTCATGAGGGTGGATATATCACATAAACCTAATAGCCCAGTCTTACTCATCCAGACTATTCATGGTTACGCACAAATGCCATTCCCTAGGGGATGCCATGTTCTCAACTGGAATATTGTTCATGTAATCCCTGAGTAGAATACAGTCCACTTCTGTACCCACTTTCCCAAGACATACATAGAGGAATGGTGACAAGATCGGGGATAAAAGGATTAAGTACCTGATATTCACTGATGTGATAACGTGATAATGAGACCTTTCCTTGCATTTTTTTTTTATGTAAAGACTTGCAGATTTTACATGTTCAGCTGGCCATTGACTTCATCTCTACAACCCAGTGAAAGAAGTGGGTTGAAGGAATTTTGCATATGTTCACTCACCTCTTTCCTAGAATCAGGAATCACTCAGAGAGAAGAAGGAGAAGGAGAATAGGCCCCACTCTCTGGTCTCAGTATCTATGATTAGATGTAGTATTTCTCAAGTGTTCAGAAACAGCGAGCTGAGACAGGTAGAGACAAGCTTCCCATGCAGGATCTGTGTTGTTGGTGGTGGAAAGCACAGTACACTTACAAAATAGGGTAGATTTGAGTTGTGGTCTTGGCTTTTCCCAAAACTTGCCAAATAATCTGGGGTAAATGATTTAAGTGCTTGGCTTTCCCAAAGGTCAAATAAGGGACTGGAGAAAATAAACACAATGCTATCTCTGGCAGTGAGACCAGAAAAATAGGCTGGAGTCAGATTGTGAGAGAAATTTTGCTGAGAATTCTGGATTCTGTAAAGTGACAAGGGCGATGTTATCTTGCTCCCTTGGCTTACACAAACCCTCATCCTGGCTGTCACGGTTGTGATTCAATAAGGACAACCACCTTCTACCTCAGATGCTGTGTACTCACTTTATAGCTTGCAGACCACATGGTTAGATTTCACTTGCCCCTATGCTGCCTCTGTTAATGGAATGATATCATAACTGAAGACCCAGTGTAGAGATTTTGTCCTCCAAAGACAATGATGAAGTGACATAAGCTGCAACCAGTTTTCTCCAGACATGGCCAAAGTGGACATAATATTATTGTAGTAACAAGAGTTATTGTAACAAGAACGGTGTGGTAATGAACAAAAAACAGACAAATTGACCACTAGAAGAACAGAGAGAGATCTTATATATGTGGGAACACGATATGTGTTGGCATCTCATTTTTTAACTGAAATTTTAGAATTATAATTTATTTATATTATTTAGATAGATGATGCTGGGAAAACTGAGTTCACCACCTAGAGAGAAGCCAAATTGGAATCATACTTCCTACTCTATGAAAAAGAAAACAAAACAATACGAAAATGCTTAACAATTGAAGGCCTAGAAGGAAAGGTAAAATGGAGCAGCTAGAGCAAATTGAGCATGAAGGTAATGAAGGAAGTGGGGAATGATTTATTCAACATGACCCCAACATTTCAAATAATAAAGATCTCTATCTCTCATCTTACAACAAAACTGTGGCACAGACTTCTCTGTGTTCCTCAAAGCCTGCTTTGTTTCTTCCCTGTTACCACATCGAAATTCCCAGATTCCCTTGCAGGTTGCTGCGTCCACTGACACCAGTGGAATGTGGGCAGAAGTGATGTGTGCTATTTCTAGGACTGGCCCATATAAACTCTTCATGAACATTCTGCCATGTTCTTCCCTCTAGGTCATTGGAGAGGACTCTGTTGACCTAAAGGAGAGTGTAGACTCAAGGTGGAAGAGATCTGAGTCCTTGCAGGTCCATGAGGAAGGTTGCCCAACAATCTGCACTGGACTATGATGTTGGTGAGAAATAAACTCTTAGTGTGTTGAACAACTGAGATTTGGGGGTTGTCTGTTATCAGAGTTAGTGTTACCTTAACTAACAAAAATGACTTCAATATGGATTAAAATATAAAATTATAAATACTCTAGAACACAATTTACAAGGAAGATTTTATGATGTTGAGGTAAGAAAAAATTTTCTAAGTATGGTAGGAAAGCCAAAACATACATCAATGTTTGATAGATTTGATTCACATAAAATCCTTTTAAACCAATCACTATTTATTTATGTATCTATTTAATTGTAGCAAGTACACTTACCATGAGATCTACCCTCTTAATAACTTTTTAAGTGTATAGTCCAGTGTTGTTAACTTTAGACACCGTGCAGATCTCTAGAACTTATTCATTGTGTGTAACTGTATACCCATTGAACAGCAACTCCCCATTTCCTCCTCCCCCCAGTCCCTAACAACCACCTTTCTACTTCCTGCTTCTATGAGTTAGACTATTTTATATACCTTATATAAGTGGAATCATGCAGTATTTGTCCTTCTGTGACTGGCTTATTTCACTTAGTATATTGTTCTCCAGGTTCATCCAGGTTGTTGCAAAGACAGGACTTCCTTCTTTTATTGGGGCTGAATAATATTCTATTGTATATATACACTACATTTTGTTTAACTATTCATCCTTTGATGGACGTTAAGGTTATTTCCATATCTTGCCTACTGTGAAAAATGCTGCAATGAATATGGGAGTGCAGATTTCTCTTCAAGACCAAATCACCAATCACTATTTATTTAGATAAAAATCAACTTTTATATTTGCTTTGTAACTATAATCAATATACTTCTGGGCAAACAAAAACTGTTTTTACAGTTTCAAACAACTCCTGTAGGGACACCTGGTTGGCTCAGTCGGTTAAACAACCAGCTCTTGGTTTCTGCTCAGGTCATGATCTACTGGTTGTGGGTCTGAGCCCCACATCAGGCTCTCTATGCTCAGTGTGGAGTCTGCTTCAGATTCTCTCTCCCTCTCCCTCTCACTCACTCTCTCTCTCTTTCTCAAATAAATAAAAATCTTTAAAAATAATAAAATAAAACAACTCCTGTGTCTGAACTATACACATATTATTCCTATTATTGTTGAGATTATAGTAATTGGAATTAAAAATTAAAATACAGTTCTTATACTAATTAAGGATAACATAAATGGAAATATTACTCATAAGTTGGTATGATATAATATTATCTTGAAAACATTGAGAATAACTGCTCCATCAAGCTTCAATTTGAGCAAAAATAAGTAACAGCAGTTTCTTAAGTCAATAATGAAAGATAAATAATTCCCAAACTATTTCCTTAAAAAGAGACAAAAGGAGGCCCCAATGTTTTCAGTATGGTTCTAGAAGTTCTCAGTATGGTTCTGGAGTATTTGGTTTGTTTGAAGATTGAGTTAATCTAGAATGAATCCTCTTTATTTTAGGACGTGAAGGTGGTGGTAGGGGGGCGAATCTGGAGGAGAAAGAGAAAGAGAAGGAGAAAAAGGTCCGCTTTGCAGAAATTGTTCACTTGGACTCACTGGCAATATTAGATTCAGACTGGAGAAAGAGGTGGGTGAACATAGTCTGGTAGCGAAGGTGAGACCTGAGTGAAGGGCAGAGGAAGCTCCGTTTTCAAAATGAAGGTCCACCTGTTGGTGAGGGGCCATATGGGGGTTGGCTCTTGGCCTCATACTCTGTTGGAAAAGCTCCTTGTGATGTGATGACTTTTCATTCATCTTCTAGTGAATGGATCATTCTTATAATTTCAGCCTCCCGCTCCTCTTGTTTTGTGCATTTAGAGCTTTCTTCATTCAAGTCCTATTCTCAGGAAGTTAATTTCTCCTTAAACTTTTCACAGTTTCCTCCAGGCTTCAGATTTCTGATGACTCTTTCTCTAGGCTAGAGTTCTTCAAAGGTGACTCCAATTTTTCATATTCCTTTTGAACAGAGCTAAGCCTGTCAAAGGGTTCACATTTTTTTCTGAATCAATGTTAGCATGCTCTGGGGTAAGTTTTTTTTCCCCTTTTAATAAAAAGTGGATTTTATTTGACCTAAATATTCTGAACAAAATAGGAGACTGTAAAAACTGTGACTCTTGCTCCCACAAGAAGCTGTAGATATCAAAGTCCAGGCCAGGTCATCAGGTAGAACAGCCACCGTCTCACACAGTTTTCCAAGAATTAGCTGGAAGTAAGACTTTCCAGAGGTTCACAGCCCCTCCATGGCACCAACACCCTCCACCCCAAATCCTCCTCAGTGGCAATGGCTGTACCAGGGTGATGACTGCATTGTGTACTCTATAGTGTTGCACATGGAACCCAAACCCCCGCCTGGCCACTGGGACAGACTATCAGTGGAACTGATAGGGAGGAGGGCAGGTATGGCAAAGAATTTACCCTCTCCATGACTGTCCAGTGCTCCTTTTTCTCACGCTCTTTTGTAACTTTTTAATTAGGAAATTTTTCAAATAGATAAAAGTAGAATATTGGTACAATGAACATCCATTTACTCACTACTAGATTCAACATTATTAGCTGTTTATACTATTTACTCTACCCACCTCTTTATCATTCTTTAATTTTTTTAGATGAGCCACTGGAAAATAAACCATAGACATCCTGATACTTTAGCATGCATTTCCAAAAAATAAGGACATCCTGCTATGTAACTGTATAGCCTTGTGGCACTATTGTTACCCACTTTACAGATGGGGAAACTAACTGATGCCTGAAAATCTCTTTGAGGAAGGCAGGGAAATAACATTTTAGCATATTTAGCTGTTTAGGTGTGTAGGGTGAGGTGATGAGTGGCCTGGAGACATGGGTGAGGACCTCCTCAAATAGCTTGAACTGAACTGGGTGGAGGCATACATAAAATTTTTTAATTACTGTAAAGGGAACAAATATACCATAAACAAAGTGAAAAACAGGTGACAAACTGTGACAAACATACATGGTTTGTATAGTACAGATCAAAATCTAATATTCTTAATATATAAAGAGCTCTTCCAAATCAATAAAAAGCTGAACACTTCATTTTTAAATAGAAAGAATATTTTAAAAGTGGTCATTTTTTTGTTGTTGTTGTTTTGCCTCTCCTTTGCATAATTTGCTTTGGGAAAATACTGATTACTACTTGATAGAAATGTATAGCATGGCACCACTTTCCCTACCCCAAGAATTGGCATGTAACAAACCAGACCACATCATCCCCCAGACACAATGATTTGTCAGGGGTTGGCATGTTCCCAATGAGTCAATCTTTTGCAGATGCTATAAGCTGTTACATACACTATAAAATAAAAGGAACCCCCTCATTTTTTTTCTGGAATCACTAGCTTGAGGACAATGTAAGCCTAGAGCCATATTTGCTGCCACATGGGAGAGAACCTGGTTAAGAAGATAGATCATTGGAGTAGGATGGCAGGGGGAAAGAGACAGAGACAGAGAGAGAGAGAGGGAACGAATGATTTCATGATCATTTGTTTGAGGTCCCAGATCTAGACTTGCTTAAAAGCAGTCTAGGCTTCCCAGTTATAAAATCCAATAAATCTTCAAGTTTTTTGGGCTTCTGTCATTTACCATGAAAGAATATGGCCTAATATAGCTGTTACGAAAAAATCCACAAGAGAAAAAATTTAAAATGGCCAATTACCTAACTGCCAAGATAGGAACAATCTCATGAGAAAACAAAACAGAACATTAAAATCAGACAATATGTTTTTATGTATTTTATTTTCATAGACTAAAAAGGTTGATAAATACTGAAAAGGTATAAAATTAAATGTACTGCTTAGGCTATAGGTGCACATGGAGGTAGGGGTAAGGGAGCACAGAGGCCTGACTAACCCTCCTGTCAGTCTAACCCTTTTTGTCTTCCCTGGGCTAGATTCTGCTTCCAGAAATCCTTCTCTCATTTCATTCAAACTTCCTGTTCAATGACCAGATGCTATGATCCACCACTTTCCAAAAGCCCCTGAGCTCCCTTGCTGTGGTCTGTGGTCCAGTGGCTTAGTCCAAACTCACTGACTTCTCCCTGGAAGGAGTTCTCAGCATGCTCTTTGGTTGGGCATCCTGAGGTCAGAGTGTCCTCTGCAGAAAATGACCAACAAACTAGAAGCTTCAGTTTCTTCCCTATTAGCTTACCTTTTCACACCATAGTTAAGATATATGTATACACACACACAGACAGGGGTCTGTATGGCAAAGTGACTTTGAGTGGGGACTGTGGTGTCTGACTACCGGGGTTTGAATCTTGGCTCTGAATCTTACTAGATACATGACTCTGGAAAGTATACTTAACCCCTCAGTCTCTTCATTTGGAAAATGGGGACAATAAAAACATCTGCTTCATTGTTTTGAGAGGAAATGAATACATACGCAGTCTTCAGCACAGCACTTGGCCACATAGGTCACCATCAGTACGTGCAATTATTCCTTTATAGGCATACACACTTGTTTCCAGAATCAGAAAGCTCATATATCTTTATGAAAATTTATTCACAAGTGACAGAAACCAATGCCAAAGTAGCTTGTGCAAAGAAGACAACTTATCAGCTCATTTAACTGGGGAGTCCAGAGGTTGAGCTCACCTTGAGCCTGGTTATTTCCAAAGTTCAAATGATGTCAAAGGGTGCTAGTTGCCTAAAAATTACAATTGAGTCTTATAATTGTGGTCTTGAATGTATGACAGAGTTAAAAAGTCAAGATTCAAATCCCAGTTTTACCACTTGTCAAGGTGTGAATTTGGGGGAGTCAATCCCTGTCTTTGAGAATGTTGGGGGAATCCCCTGCAGGGTGCCTGAGATCCAGGCCATCCTATGATCATTTCTCCAACCCCATTCGGACAGCAGATAAATTAACAGGCTGTGACTTCCATCAAGGAATAAATTAACATACAATACACACATATGTATATATATCTTAATTTATTATATAGATATATAGATATATCTCCTAATTTATTTTTTAAGATCATATCTTCCATAGGCTCTCAGTTTCCACAATAGAATGATGTGCTGGAGTGGCTTTGTGTGAATTCAACTAATAAACTTTATTACAAAACAATGATTCCACTGTGTCATATGCAATTCAGACAAGGGACATGGAGCCCAGCACAGAAGTCCAACAACATTCATCCACAAAGCACGCCAAGAATTAACTTGGAAGGTCGTGTGAGAAATCACAGAGGGAAAAAGGATGCTGTGTGCTTGCACACATTAGGAGTGTCGTCACTGTCAGATCTGTGCCACAGAGCTGATCCTGCACATCTGCTGTCTTTTTTTTTTTTTGGCTAAGTAACAGAATGCTTCACTTCCTAGCAACAGCCATCCCATTGTCTTGCCCTGACCAGGCATACAGAGGACAAATCCTTCTGAGCATGTAGGTTAAAGGCAACAAATGTCCCCCCATATTATTAGGCCTCTACATCTGTGAAGCTTGTGTATAGGTGTGGCTCCTTACAAGGATAAAATCACTGACACCTTTAGTAATGCATGCATCCAGGTCAAAACTAACAGTGGAACTAAAAAGGCACTTTCTAATTATCCACAAAGTGAATCTTTCTGCACATTTGGGAGACTTTAGTTTTGAAATGCAAGATGTGCAAGAGATCTCAAAGGTCATCTTGTCCAATTCCTTCATTTAACTGCAGGAGGTCCAGAAAGGAAACCCTATGTACCCAAGGTCACACAGATAATGACAGCTTTTACCAGAACCAGAGGCTTCTGTCCCCTGAGTCAGTGACCTGTTTGCTTCAGAGCAGCCTGTCTAATACCAGCTAGATGATTACACCCCCCCTTCTCTAGCTTTTGCTTGTGGATTTTCCCTGCTGGGTTTTAAAGTCCTGCAGTGTTACCATTTCCCCGGGGCCCTCCTGACTTCAGGCCCACCCTCTATGCTGAAATGCATTCAGATTAAGTGAGCTCATTTTAACAAACATTTAAGCAAACATAAGCACGCGTAGTGATTTCAAAGCTGATTTGGCTAATTTATGTCATTGTTCCACTTCATCAAGGCAAATCACCAGGAATGAATACTTGTCCACACTCATTGCAATGAAATCCTCTTGGTGATCTCTGACTCTTGAAACTGGAGAGGACGTTAATTGTGGCCCAGTTATTCCCAGAGTTTTGTGTATTATCCCTATTCAACACTCAGCCAGAATTCATTACTGGTTTGTGTCTTTTCTGATTGTTTTATCTTATAGCTTATCTTTAGGGTCATCCTCTTGCTGGGTGACTGCTTTTGCCACAGGCTGGTCACCGAGGCAAGCCAGTGTGTCCAGTAAATGAAGGGAATTGGTTGTGAGGAAAGAGTAGAGGGGCCTTTGGAGAGAAACAGCATTGTTTTCAGGACTGAACCTAAGACACATGGCTCAATACATCAATAGTCTGTTTTGATTATCTACCTAAAGGCATATGTTGTGAATGTAAGATGCATTGTATATATTCAGTATTTCTTGAGTCAACAAATGAAAAAACAAATGAATCAATAAAACAAGAGGCCATCTCAGTTTCACCTCCACTTTGCAGATACATTGCTTTGCCACTTGAAGCTAAATCCAATCTTCTTATCTCAGTCTTCACCTGACTTGACTCATAAGCAGCATTTGACAAGTTGATTGTCCCCTCCTCTTTGACACATGCTCTTCTCTTGGCTTTGAGGATACCATTCTCTGTTGATTTTCCTCTTACTATTTGCCCCTTTCACTCGCTGGCTGATTCTTCCTCATGTTCCCAAAGTCCAATTTTTGAGTGACCCAGGGCTCAGTACTTAATCTTTTCCCCCTTTTTTATACATACTCATCCCCTTGTTGATTTTGTCTGGGTCCATGATTGATGACTGCTCAAGTCATATCTATAGCCTGGACATGTCCTCTGAATATCTAACTACCTACTTATATTTCCACCTGGATTACAAACTTAACATGAGTAACAGTGATCTCATCTCTATCCCCTAAACCTGCTCCTTCTGCCATCTTCCCATTTCAGTTAATGGCAACTCCATTCTCCCAGCTGTACAGGTCAAATCCCTGGAGTCATCCTGTCCTAATCATTCAGGTGAAGACAATACTCTAGGGCATGGTGGACCCACAGGATAAAAGGAGTCTGTATTCTGGAATGGACTACAGTTGCTTTATAATAAGGTTGGACTTCTTTGTCATAGTGGCTTACTTAACCTGTGCCCTAACTAACACAGGAGGTGAGTAACTAGAAGTTGTGAATGTAGAAACCATTCTTTTGAGAAGTCTGAGTATGTGGGAAGGAGAGAACTAAGTAAGACCACTGCTGAAATGTTTTATTGAAAAGATTGTGAGAAGACTTGGCTCTGGGGGAAGCTGCTGAAATGCAATCAGTTCACTGAGATACAAGCCTGTGCTCTGACACAGTAAGTTTGCTGAATGTCCCCCAGAAAATCCAACTCACTCAGGACTTCCGGGGCAAAGGTGGACCTGAAAGGTCTTAAATGTCTGAGCCCCGTCTACAACACCACTCCTTCTTCTTGAGGTAATATACACTATAAATTTTAAAATAATGGCATTGATGACCCAATAGTAGGAAGCACATATTGAGTGAGCTATTTAGTCCTTAAATGGATGAGATTCCGTACTAAACCATTCATGCTCATATATCCCTCTTATGGCAAAAAGTATATATCTGAAGTATGGCTGGTCGGGGGTGATGAAAATAACAAAAGGAAATAAAAATACCAACAACTCTCCATTATTAAGCATGTAAAATGTATCCTAGCCTATGTAGGTGCTGCCTGCAAAAATCTGCATATTAGGTCTTACCACCTACAGCAATTAACCATAATAGTCATACTGTTAGTTGACTATTGAAGATTTTTAATATTTTTTTAAGTAATCTCTACACCCAACGTGAGGCTCGATCTCACAACCCTGAGATCAAGAGTTGCATATTCCACCGCCCGAGCCAGCCCGGTGCCCCTGGCCATTTCCTCTATTGAGATGCATTAACAAAATCTAAAGTAGGCAGGAATTTTTGCATATAGCTGCAGAAGGCTATAGGCTTAAAAGTGGGCTTTCATTTATGGCAAGCATCAATCTATTCTCAATACATATCTCAGAATTCAATGGTTTGGATCCAAAAGATTTAATACCAGGGCAGCTTGAACAGTAAAGTTCTGAAAATAGATAAGTCTAATATTCAAAGTGAAACCTATGTTAGATTTTGTAGCATATAAAATATTCTAAATGTTCACTGTATGGAGCCAATGAAGAATCCCTTATGCTGCCTGGAATTGGCAGATGGAAGTCATCTTCAGAGACTGAATACCACTAGGGACTTGGCAGTGGACTACATTGAACCTGGGATGGGTAATCAGTGGACCTAGCTCAGAAGTTATATCTATGATTCCCCATAAGTACATATTTTTAGCCTGGCTATGAAGACAAGGAAGGATGAAGGAGTAAAATAAAAGGTGTAGGACTGGTGGTTGAAGAGACAGCACAAACTAGCTATGAGATAGTGGAAATTCTCTCAGGGTGAAGATATATCAGATATTTATGAATGTTTGGGAGCTTTTTTCACCAAATTTAGCCATACCAGCCATCAGCCTACATGAGAGAATATTAATTGAAGTCATTATCTTTCAATGAAGCTATAACACTGTCCAAATTAGAGACAGATGGAAAGCAGATGACCCTCCTGAGACAAGGAGAAGCCACACTCACAGCCTGCAGCCACTTTTACAGAAGTGAAAGATGATACATGTGGGTCCATTCACCTTTAAAGGAGGGGTGGCTATTTCTTCAATTACTCTGTTTACCCACATGAGGGAGAGGATTCTGTCTAATCCCTAAGTCACCAAAGTCACAGGTGAGTATTTCACTGGAGGATGTAGAGGACTTCACTCATGAGCTCAAAGACTCACGTTGGCCCCCATGTAGTAGTAAGTTCTATAAGGATAGGATATTTACCCAGACACTTCAGATACCTTCCCAGGTAGAGGAGGCCGGATACATGGTCCCAAGTAGACCTCCAGATGCAATTGTTACAAATCAGTAATTTTCAAATATTTTGCCCACTATCTACAGTAAGAAATACATTTAATTTTGAATCTTTATACATATACTCATACCTTTGTATATATTTAACTGAATCTAGTTTTTTTGTGCAATAATAATTTTTCTTATTATTTGTAATGCACCTAATATTTTCCATTCTATTCTATTTTATCATATTGTAAAATTGCTGGTTGGACTTATTATCGATTTCACAAAGTACTAATGGCATGGTAACATGAAGTTTTAAAAACAACATTTTTGATTAATAGAATGGAGAGATTCCTATAAATCGGTCCACTAACAAGTTGGATTTTTTTTTCTAATTGGTTTATAGACTTGGCTTCCTCTTCCTTAAATTTTACAAAGCAACAACCTTTTTCTGTGACATCTTAAAGTATATATCCTGTCTATAACTAAGTAGCTTTCAGCAGCCTTGTATCTAGCTGGCTTGGGTGCAGACCTGCCTGCCCAGCTCTGTAAAAGGAGGACTCAAGAGATTGAAGATGAGGAAGGAGAAGTGGGTGTCAAGAAGGTAGAAATCTATCCTTATCATGAAAGCTTTCCCTTTATAAACCATTCTATCGCTGGCGTTGTAGGGCAGGGAGAGAAATAAAATGGGCAAACTGCCAGTAAGAATGAAGGAAACAATGAATTTGGGGTAGGCAAACAACAACATCTCCTGCAAAAGCAACAACAGTATAACTGATAATGGTTACTACTATGTATTGCCCACCTGCAGCATGCTAGGTACTGTGCTTGGTATATTATATGCATTATCTCACTTCACTCTCACAAAACTCTGAGGTAGATAATATTATTTTATCATTACATTTTTTTCCTACTTTAAATTTTGCCATCTTTTTTTATTGAAGTATAATTGCCATACCATATTATATTAGTTTCATGTGGACAACATATGATTTGACATTTATATACATTATGAACTGATCACCATAGAAGTCACACAAACTTGACTAGTTAAATAAAAATTTTATAAGTTTGACTGAAGACATGGATCCCTGTTGATTGATCTTTTCACAGTTATATGCAGTTTGTGATATAAATTGGACCCAAATCATTGGTAGCGTGGATACATTGGGACATTTGCCAAGTCCCATCATCAGTGAGGCTCACATGAAGTGAGCTGTGACAGAGCTTATGGGCTTAGCAAATGGGCAGAGGGTTCCTGAACATTAGGTCAAGTTGGGAAAGGGTCCATTGTTGCATTGGTATGGTAGAGAAAAGCAAAGTAGTAATTAGAGGTGAAGAGAGCGAGACAAAAACATACATAACACTTTAGGACAAGATAAAGGTGTAACGGGGAAGAAAAGTAGAAATGTTGGTGGCAGGTGAGCTGGAAGACAAGGCACAGGGCAAGAAGGTCAGGTGTGGGTCAGGTAAGGGGTCCAGTAATGATTCAGTGACTGAGGGTATAGACTGGAGTATCTCACCTCAGCATGCACTGCAGGGCAGGCTGTGGGAATTTAGAGGGTCATACCAGAAAACAAGGAGACTTTAGAAAAGAGGTTTGGGGGAAGGAGTCTTGAGGAGATTTCACCCTTTCAAGTGACTCTCAGCTAGCACATCTCCTGGAGACTGGCTACCAAGTCATGGGAATGTTTTATTCTCCAATCCATCCTTGCATCTCCACCTGCTGGTATGGGACCTCATGTGGTTGGAGTTCCTTCATTTTTCCTTTGAAATATTTGTGTTAGGGTTAGGGGCTCAAGAGAGTGACAGAGAAGAAAGCAATCATTAAGATCAAAGGATATAGAGAAAGCCCTAGAAGACAGGTTACTAATTTAACTGAGTGGTAACACCCCTCACACTTCTTACCAATGTCCAACAAAGTATAAGACAGATACCCTTTAGAAGCTACATTCTCTCCTTTTGTCATAACTCTTTGCTAAAATATGTGAATTTGTGATTGAATAATCAAGTATTGCAAGTCCCCTACATCTCATGGATGAATCTAGATTCTTAGAATCAAAAAATGAGCTAGAAAAATATTTATAATCGTGTAGTTGAATTGTTTCCTCAAACAATCTTAAACCACAGAATGCTTTTTCTCTTTCTTCTTCCTCCTCCTCCTTCTCCTCCTTCTTTTCTCTTAATTAAAATCTTACATGGAATCTCAAAACATAAAAAAAAAAAAACCTGAGCTGCTCAGGTGGACAGTAGAGTAGTATAACCTTCCTTTGACATCCCAAGGTGTCCCTTGAGTGAAAACCACTGATGTGGTTCAAGTCTCTCATTTTATAATAGAGTTTGAGGCTCAGAGAGGGAAGTGGTGTATCCCCAAGTCACACAGCTGGTTTTATAAATAGGTCTGGAAGCAAGAGGCTGTTAGAACATCATAGTAGCATAATATCTAAATTACTCAAAAATGAAAACTGTTTTGTGTTTTGCTTAAAGCTATACTTTCTGGGACGTCTGGGTGGCTCAGTCGGTTAAGTGTCTGCTTTCAGCTCAGGTCATGATCCCAGGGTCCTGGGACGGAGTCCCACATGGGGCTCCCTGTTCAGCGGAGAGCCTGCTTCGCCCTCTCGCTCTATTGCTCCCACTGCTTGTGCTCTCTCTCCTTCTCTCTGATAAGTAAATAAATAAAATATTTATAAAAAAAAAAAAAGCTAGGGCGCCTGGGTGGCTCAGTCGTTAAGCGTCTGCCTTCGGCTCAGGTCATGACCCCAGGGTCTTGGGATCAAGCCCTGCATTGGGCTCCCTGCTCAGCGGGAAGCCTGCTTCTCCCTCTCCCACTCCCCCTGCTTGTGTTCCTGCTCTCGCTATCTCTCTCTCTGTCAAATAAATAAAATCTTAAAAAAAAAAAAAAAGCTATACTTTCTAAAATCACTGATTTTCAAATACTCAAATCCTACCAACCACCCAAAGAAACTCCCTGGAGATACAATGTCTTCCCAACAGGGGGCAGAACAGCTTCCTGTAGAGCCTGGGGGCATACGGCTGTGGCTGTTCTTCCCCAAGCACCTTTATATATTCCAAACTTGAAATATAAGGGAAGTGGGAGGGTTTATAAAAAGACATCTATGGGGACTCTGGAGGGCTGCACCTCACAGGCATAGCTGTCTGGGATTTCAGCTGCAATAGTCTTGCATTTCAACACTTTATCACAGGGAGCTGAGAACACTGGGAGTGCATGTTTTTGCTTTCCTAAGGTTTGATCAACAGTCACCAGAAGGAAAATAACAATGAACAGAAGAGAAGAGAAAATTGTACAGGAGTGACAACAAAGTGGCAAACATCTGACAGGTAGTCAAGAAGCAGGAGCCATCAGACCATGGAGAACTAGCTGCCCCCCAACACACACACATACAGATATGCAAACACAGCTTCCTAAGAGTTTAGGCCACAGGAGTAGTTCTGCCTTATGTCTGTTCATTGGCACTCATGCTACACACACCTAAAGGGATATTATGTTCACATCCTAAATACTGATGAGTGCCAATCTCTAACTTTTGCCTGCCCACCCCTCTAAAACCTCTCAACTGAGAGCTTGAAGGAGGAGAGGAAGATTAAAATGGCAGTAGTTAAACAGAAGGTACAACCTTCATCTTTCTTTGGAGTAAATGAAATTATGCCAACATCCAGGGTTACTTGTGTCATTTGGATTCATTTGCCAACACACTTACATAGTGGAATTAAGATTAGCATCCTTTCCACTTACTAAATTGAAATCTCCTCTGTAGCTCTCATACAATTTGGCAATGATATGAAAGACTTCAGTCAAAGAATGTGTAGCTGGGTAAGATACATAATCAAATGCTAAAGATAATCACTATTATTAGCATAATGCCAATTACCCATCATAAGATTACAGAAGTGAAAAGCATGAAGATGTCATCCTGAATCAAGTGTCTGTCTCTTCAACTAGACAAAGTGAGGACCAGTTCACTCTAGAGCCCATGGTCCATCTCATCAGGACTGTGCTGATGGTAACAAAGGTATTAAGATGATAGGGTACCAGAGTGGCTCTAAACAGAGCATGGGATATGCAAAACATCTTTTTCAACAGTATGACAGTCAGTGTTAAAGATATTACCATGTGTTGAGATAAAAATTTTTAAAAAGAAAAAAACTTCTGAAATCCAGTAATCCTTTGCCAGCTTCTGGAGCATCATGATTGGAAAAACTTCAGTTGGCAAGCACACATAGAAAGTAGGGGTTAGGAGAAAAACTATAAAAATGTATTAATATGCATTTTTAAGCCCAAAATAAACAGAAATTTTAGCAAGCAGCCATGTTCTTTCTCAACCAGAGTTTGTAGCATAATCTGTTCTTTATTATTCAGAGAACACTGCCATGGCTCTGTGACCTGAAGAAGAGGGAAAGCCCACAGATTTTAAGTTATGTGCATTCAACATCTTTACAAAGTTTTAAGATCACCACTTCTGGCTTTGAAACTTCATGCCTTTGATAATCGCATTCTTTTTAGTTTTAGTTTTGCAGGTCTCAGCAAAATATATTTGTAATCCCCAGGCAAACTGACAAATTCTGGTACTGCCCAAGGACATATTTTCTGGCTAACTCTCCTATCCATAAATTAACCATTGGAACTCAAAGAGGCCTCACTTTATAGACTGTCTCATGTAGTTTATAGGATGGGCAGCAGGATCTGTTGTCTTCTTTGGGGACTGTATTAGGGTTCTCCAAAGAAATAGAACCAATAAGATCGATATCTATATCTATATATCTAATCTATAAGATAAGTTAATGTGGTTATAGAAGCTTAGAAGTCCCACAGTCTACTATCAGCAAGCTAGAGAATCAGGAAGGCTGGTGATATAATTCCATTTGAATCCAAACCCCTGAGAATTGGGGGACTGAGGTCTAAGTCTCAATCTGACTCTGGGAACCAGGAGCACAGATGTTTAAGGTCAGGAGAAGATGAATGTCTCAGCTCAAGCAGAGAGAGCAAATTCACCCTTCCTCTGCTTTTTTGTTCTATTCAGGCTTTAGGTGGTTTGGATGATGTCCACCTACACTGATGAAGGTTAGCCTCTTTATTCAGTCTACAGATTCAAATACTAATACCCTAACAGACACACCCAGAAATAATATTTTACTAGCTATCTGGGTATCCCAATCAAGTTGACACAAAAAATTAATCTTTAAAGGGACTGAGGTAAGATGCCCAAATGGTGGTCTGTACGCTTATATCATTAAAGTCATGTAGTTACAATTCAGAATTCGACATTTGAGGCCAGAGATCATTTTTTACTATGCCCAAGATGGCAAATACGTTTCATTTCAAGTGCTAAATGTGATTGATTGGCAGGGACTGCCTGGACTTCTGTTAAGAAGGTGAATGGGGATTTACCAGAAAAGAGTGCTGTAATTGATTGGTGATGTCTGTTGAATGTTAGAGGCATGACACTAGGAAGGGGGCATATTTGCTGAACCTAAACAACACTCTCTTCTCTACAAAAGTAATCTTTTCAATAAAGCCTCCTTAAAGAACAAGTAAACTACACTCTTATTTACAAATAGCTTTCCACAGACTCATCTAGTTAACTCTTACTTCTCCTATGGATTTGGTTCAAACATGACTTCTTCAGGGAAGTTTGCTCTGACCATTTTTAGATAATTTTCTGTTACACATGCTCATTGTACCAGCTTTCATCCCTTCCTCTCTTCTAACTCAGTTGAAATATCTATTCATTAGTTTAATTATTGGATTGATAACCTTCCAGCCAGTGAGCTCATGAGAGCAAAGGCATGTTCTGTTTGACTCACCATTGCAACCCCAGTGTCTGTCATAGTTCCTAATACTTAGTAGACACTCATTAAACATTTGCTAAATGAATTGAAAAGCAGGCATTTATTTTTCTCTTAAATTTCTCTGAGACTCAGGTCAGATTTATTACCTTTCATTGCTTATTCTTTCCAGAGACTAAGGCATATGCATACATTCCTACCATATCAAGGTTACAAACTTGGAAGACATTAGAATTTGAAATCCTAGGCTTATGAGTCTCTAGATTTGTTCTCAACCATGCTTTCTTCCATGTCTACAATATACACATTACCTGCATTGCTATATGAAGATGTTCATTTTAGGATATAATAAATGCTGGCAGAGCCAGGAAGAGAAACAAAAATCTTTGTATTTGAAGAGAGGCAATATGGTATAGTGTAGGGAGGACTAGACCAGGTCCTAGTCCTGCCACTTATTAGCTTAGCAACCTTGGAAAACTAAATTCATCTCTCTTATCAGTAAAATAAAAAAGTAGAGTCAGTAGTTTTCAAAACTATTTTTTATAGTGGGACTGTTTTTTTAATGTGAAATTTCAGAAATCTCCTATAGAAACACAACATTGAAAGAAATGAAGTGGTGCTGATCTGAGTAAAGGTGGTAGAGGCTACATCTGGAATTTTGCTTCTCCTGCCTCTCCAGTATTGCAAGGAAGCTCCTGAAGCTCACATAGGCATGCCATTAAAAAAAAAAAAAGCAAACAACAACAACAAAAGACATAGGGAACATAGTCAATGGTATTGTAATAGTGGTGAGCATAAGCAAAATGTATAGAGCTGTCAAATCACTAAATTGTATGCCTGAAACTAATGTGTGTCAACTATACTTCAATTTTTTTTTAAAAAGCGGGAGAAAATGCTGATACAGGCTACAACATAGGTGAACTCTGAAGACATTATGCTCAGTGAAATAAGTCTCATACAAAAGGACAAATAGTGGTATGATTCCACTTATATGAGATCCCTACAGTAGTGAAACTCATAGAGACAGAAAGCAGAATGGTGGTTACCAGGAGCTGGAAGGAAGGGAAATGGGGAGTTGTTGTTTAATGGGGTACTGTATAGAAAAAATAAAATCTTTAAATTTTGAAATAATTATAAATTTATAGGAAATTGCAAAGATAATACAGAGAGGTACTATATACCTTCACCTACTTTCCCCCAATGGGCCCATGAAAAAAATAAAATATAAATATATATTTAATGCCACTGAACTGTACACTTAAAAATGGTTAGAATGGTAAATTTTATATTATATACATTTTACTGCAATAAAGAGATGTAAATTTAAAAAATCATTGGGGGCACCTGACGAGCTCAGTTGGTAGAGCATGTGACTCTTGATCTGAGGGTTGTGAGTTTGAGAGCCCCATGTTGGGTGCAGAGATTACGTAAAAACAACATCTTAAAACAACAACAACAACAAAAAACAACCTTTGGACCCACTACTAGACAATCCTCCAATGTCCATCCAGCTCCAAAATTCCATGACTGTATGAATCCTATATGTTAGCCCATCCCCATTGCATTTTACAGTTATGGACTTTTAGAGCATGAATGTACCTTAGAAATCAGCCAATGTAAGATATAGTTCAAGTCTCCTGCTTCTCTCTGCCATGAAGTTTAACTAGAGTCTTAAATCAGGCCTCGAACAAATGTGCTTCACAGTGGTGGTTTTTACTATTTTCTATTTTCGTATTTTTCTACTAGTAATTCCCTGTTGACTTTTTTTATGGTCTGCAGGAGCTGTTTCTTTGGGTTTACTTAACTCATTTTGATTTATCTGGTGGTGGAAGTGCATCCCTCTTCATCCCCCCTTATAATGGTTTTGGCAGTCCTGCCTTATATTATTTTCCATTTCCAATGTCGTATTACTGTGTTCTTTATGGCCACACCAAGACACGTAGGCTGCACTGAAATGGCCATGAGCTCAGTAAATCTCATTTCCCTTATTCTGTTATTTTTTTCTTTTTAAATATTTATACATAAAACAGTTACATATAATTCTGCATAAATTCAATATGTGGGATCATAAAATACCTACTTTTTTTTTAAATGCAATTTTTGTTTGGGTTTAGCTTTTCTCTTCCCATATATTCCTCTCTCAATCTGCACTATCTCCCCATAGACACAAAGCCATCCATGTTAACAACCTACTGCATATGCTTTCATGTACTCTTTATGCTCATGTGTTCATAAATAAATGACTACACATAATGTACATACATATTCATAATGTATATATACACATATACACAGAGAGGTTTTGTCACTGTTTTTGCAAAAACTGGAACATACACATATTTTCGGACCTTGCTTTTTCTCAACAATAACCCTCTTTGTAATGACTGCATAACATTTTATACTGCAATGTGTCATGATTTATTCAACCATTCCCCTATTGATGGGCATTTGTTTCTACTTTTTTCCTCTGTTGTGCCTCTAAAATAATGCTGCAATAAACATTCTTGCATATATGCTATATACTTGTGCTTTCCCTTATATATGGAACAGATGCCCAGAAGAAGCATTTGTGGATCAAAGTGTACATGCATTTAAAATTTTAACAGAGTGTTGGGTTGCATTTCAACAATAGCTAAGGCAATTCACCTTCTCACCAGCCATGTAGAGTAATACCCTTGCCCCACATTCCTATCAGCAATAGAGGTTGTCAATCTTTTCAACTTTTGCCAGTCTGAAGTGGTAACAGTAGGTATTAGTTTGACAATATTTTCATATATTCCTCGGATAGTGGACCTTCCTATTTTTCTATGAGTTTCATGTCCCCTTCTTGTTAATTTTTTGGAACTCTTCTGCATTAGAAATATTAACCCTTCTCTGTTCCCCTATTGCAAATATTTTTTGTAACTATTATTTGTTGGTTGACTTTTAATAGTATTTTTGTAATACCTACTATGTGCCAGACATTATTATAATACTGAGGATTCAACAATGAACAAAATAGACAAAAATCTCTTTCTTCTAGACCTCATATTCCAGAGATAAGCACAAGAAATCAATTAATATTATTCATAGTATTTTAGTATGATTTTTAAAAGTTTTATGTAGTCAAGTAGGTCTGACTTTTCTCATAGCACTTCTACGTTTCTAGTCTTAGTTATGAAGGCTTCCCTCAGCCCTTTGTACATGTAGTCTCCCAGATGTTATTACTTTTTTTTTTTAAACATGACTGTTTTTGTTTTTAAAACATGAATGCTATCCCTACATTAAAATTAGGCAATATTTGTAGTTCTCAGAATTTCACTGAATTATTTCATCATAATTATATCCAGCCCTCCCTTTCTGTTTCAATCTAGAGTTGTACATTCCTTATATAATTCATTAAGGGTGCTACTATATATCATAGTTATCACTAATTATGAGATTGAACCATATGACACGCCATTTTGTAGATTTAAAAAAATGGTTGAATATAACTAAGTTCAATATATAGATAAGGAATGGAAAAAACCACTAAGGTCAACTACTTGCCTGATACTATGACAGACATTTATGTGCAATATTTCCTTTAATTTCCTCATTAGCTCTTTGAGGCAGGTAATATTAGCTCCATCTTAAAAAAGAAGAAACACTCTTAGAGAGGTAAGATATTGCTGTCTTAAAATTATTACGAGATTGATCTCATTCAGATGATAACAAAGCTCAAATGTATTTCTCTTTGGCACTAGAATTTAATTCAACAGGAATTTATAAAGCACTCTACAGGACTCTGAATAATGCTGAGGACTTTAAAGAGTGCTGGAAAAATGAAGGGGGGGATATCTGAGAGGGAGAAGAACCATGAGAGACCATGGACTCTGAGAAACAAACTGAAGGTTTTAGAGGGGAGAGGTGTGGGGGGATGGGTTAGCCCGGTGATGGGTATTAAGGAGGGCACGTATTACATGGAGCACTGGGTGTTATATGCAAACAATGAATCATGGAACACTACATCAAAAACTAATGATGTAATGTATGGTGACTAACATAACATAATAAAATAAAATAAAATAAAATAAAATAAATAGAAAGTGCTGATAAGTTCAGAGCCTAGAATAGTGCTCAATACAAAGAAATACTCAATAAATGTGGGTTAAATGGAATCCTCTACCCTACAGGGGTAGGTTACGTTACAAGGGGAAAAGAAAACATACACAGGAATCAGTGTGAGAGAGATTTCAAGTGTCTTATGGCTGTTATAGATGAAACATGTGGGTTGCCTTTATTTTTTCTAATGATAAATATTACTTAGTGTACACACAGCATAGAATCTAGCATATAATAGGTATATTGGTTTATGCAATTAACAAACCAATTCATTTAAAAAAACAACTTGGAAAATATAGATATATAGGGAAGGAAAATTTTAAATAATCTATAATCCACCATTTACATACATAAGTCTCCTAAAACCCACTCCCATCAATTTTTAATTCTTTTTTTCATCAATTTTTAATTCTATAACTTAGATAATATAAATACTTTCTATTTATTTTAACTAGACATTAGATATTAAGAAGTTTCTCATGACATTAAATTCGAATTAAAAAATAATTTTTGCTAGCTGCAAATAATTTATTACATGGGTGTGATTGATTTAATTACCCAACACCCTTTCCCCCTAAACATCTAAGCTATTTCCAAATTCTTATTATCATAAATAATACTATGATAAACTGTCTTGGACATAGATCTTTGTCTACATCTCTGAATATTTCCTTAGGATAGATTTATGAAATTAGAATGACAATGTCAGAATCTATGAACATTGTTAAGGCTATTGATACATATCACCAATTTGCATTCCAGAGATATGGTACCAAGAAGTGATTCATTTAAAATTATATTTGGATGTGGGTATGCTTAGTGTTCTGGAAATTCATTTTAAAACCAACCTGTGAATATTTAAATCTAGAAAAAACAAGAAGTCATTTGATTTCTCCCTCATCTTGAATCTCAACTCAACTCCCTATACCACTCCAAGGTGGAAATAACCACCCTCTTTCTCAATCAGTTGCTCTCACATTGGAGTCCAAAAATGTGCTCTGAGGAGTCCGTGAACCCCTGGGTATTATGTGCAAATTTGGTGTGAGTCTGCACATGTGTGGAGGTTTTCACCTAGAGAAGAGATCCATATCTTTTATTAAATTCTCAAAGGGGTTCGTGACTCAGAAAACATAAACAACTTTATCTTTATGGATATAAAGTGGATGTGAACAACTGAGCCCTAATCTCACATTTCCCATAATTATTGCAGGAGGTGGGAAGATAAAAAAAAATTCTGCCTTTGAACTGCAGACTATGTGAAAACTAAAATAAACATGAGATAGTAATAAAGCATGTGACCAAACAGTGCGGGCACTAATTGGTGTTATCTGCTTGCAGACAAATTAAAACTTGAACAGCAGATTAGTGAAGTAGCCATGTTTCATGACCTTGTGATCTTTACTAAACACAGTGCCATTGATTCTTCCACCTTTGTAGAAAGCAGGCTTCTCAAGCCAGTACTTCGAAGCTACAGGCTTTTTTCTCATTTTACCTCTAACAGACTAATTACAAAGAAATGAATATTTTATCATCTTTCTTATGATAACCTAAGGCTATTGAATTTTGGAGTCAAAGCCATTATTTAATTCCATCATTAAAATATACTATTAAAAATGACTTTCTTCATCCATAAAAATTCACATGAGCATTTGATAAAATTTCATGATATTTAAACCACAAAATATAATTTTCTTCTAGAGAACCAGCCACATTGGGACACAATTAAAAAGGGTGACTCCCTTATAGTCACAATGATTAGGATTCCATCATCTCTCCTCTACTTTTTAATTAGTTTGTACCCAAGCCTAAACTTAGCCTGAAATCCCCTCCTCTTTGTTTGTCTGAAAAAAACAAAACAATAACAAAAAAAACAACCAACTATTCAGCCTCATCTCTCTGTAGCAAAATAGTACCCCTAAGGTGTTCTACAAAACTACAAATGTCCTTCAACCACATGCCAGGGCAAGGTATTGTGGTGGAGCATCTTTCTTCCAGCATGGATGAGAACCCTCTGAGGGTTGGGTTGGTGTATCCCACATGAAGAGATCTGCTCCTCTTTATGCCTTTAATAAGCAATCAGCAGCTTGGGTAAGGGCAGACAGCATTCTCCAAAAAAGAAAGAAAGAAAGAAAGAAAGAAAGAAAGAAAGAAAGAAAGAAA
>NW_022589713.1:23525990-23556516 GCF_004348235.1 Phoca vitulina
AAGAAAGAAAGAAAGAAAGAAAGAAAGAAAGAAAGAAAGAAAGAAAGGAAGGAAGGAAGGAAGGAAGGAAGGAAGGAAGGAAGGAAGGAAAGAAGGAAAGAAGGAAAGAAGGAAAGAAGGAAAAAGAAGGAAAGAAGGAAAGAAGGAAAGAAGGAAAGAAAGAAAGAAAGAAAGAAAGAAAGAAAGAAAGAAAGAAAGAAAGAAAAAAGTAAACATGCAAACATGTGGAAAATTTTCCCTGTTGAGCTTAGCAAATCAAATAGCTCAGAGGCATTCATCTTTCATGAAGTGAGGTTCCCAGCCTCATCTGTCATGTGACAGCAGAAGCAATTGTGTGGGCAATGGCAACTACACATCCCTATCTGTTTGGGTTCCATTCCATCAGCCGTATTTGATACCAACTGAAAACAACTCCTTTAGCTCCTTACCTCCTCTGCTCTGAGCACTCTTCCACGCCCCCTCTCCACAAAGTTTCTTCAGAAACATATTCTTAAATGATAATAAAGGCTGAGGTAAAGTTATCTGACCTGATGTTGTTTGAGGGATATATGGATTTCTTTAAAGTACATATTAGTGGAAGTTGTGGCTAATGTTTCTAATTCATTACCCAACAAAAGATGTATCTCTAACAAGGCTAAGTGCTTAATGTAACTTGGGTTCCTTCACATCTTACAACAACCATGTGAGATAGGCATTATTATGTCTATTTTACAAATGAGAGAACGAAGTCTCAGGGAGGTTAAGGAGAGGCCCAAGTATGGCCGGGAAGTAGCCGATCTTGGGTTTAAACCTGGACCCCCTGACATTTCAGACAGTACTCTTAGCTACAACTGTTCGGTACTGCTTTGAACATGACCTCACCTCTGGAACTGACCTTCTATGAGGGCAATAAACTGGTAATTTGCCCCAAAGTAAGATCATCTAGTAAAGTGAATCCTATGAAAAGGTTCTAGGTACAATGTTACATAGAAATGTGTCAGTCAGGGTCCAAGCAGGGAAGCAGACCCACCATTCATGATGCAGAATAAGGGAGTCATCACAGGAATTTGGACTTACTGCCAATTGCAGGATCTAGTAAGAAATCTATGGAAGGCTTGTTGCCTCTGCATCTGATGGTGGACCTGAAGTACCTACAGGTGAGCAGAGCTAATCGTAGGAAGAAAACTGGCTGGGAAGCAGAGGAGAAGGATGCACTGAAATCCACATATGTCCTTTACTGCCTCCAACCCTGATGACACAGGGATCTGCAGAAAATGCTGCTGTCCTTTGCTACATTGCTGCTCATGCACCTGGCTCCGGGCTGGGAGGAAGCAAAGGAGGAGAGCTGGTGCAGAGCTGGTTGTGGCCCCATGCCAACGAGGCAAGGCAGCAGAGTCGTGATGATGTGTGCAGGCTGCAGGGGCACATGGTGACCTACACTGACCTTGCTGCTTCGTTTCCACCTTCTAAATCTTAAGAAATTCCTCTATGGCCAACCCTAACCCAAAGCCATATAGGATAGGGAATTTGGGAAAATAAAACTCTAGCTTAGTTGACACAGTACAAAATCACCACAAGGAACTTTCGAAGGGACTATGTACTTACAGCTGTTGTTGTTGAACACCTAGGGAGTACATGTATTCCTTTTTATTTTTACTTTTTAAAAAAAGATTTTATTTATTTATTTGAAAGAGAGACAGAGATAGTGAGAGAGAGTACGAGCGGGGAGAAGAGGGAGAAGCAGGGCCCCTGCTGAGCAAGCCCTCTGCTGGGCTCAGCCCAGATCACTGGGATCATGACCTGAGCCAAAGGCAGACGCTTAACCAACTGAGCCACCCAGGGGTCCCACATGTATTCCTTTTTATAGAACGGATGTTTTTCCTGAGAAGTTGTGCATAGTAAAAAATAAATAATAAAATCCATTTCCCCTCATTGTCATCATTTAGCAATATTTTATCTTAATCTCTCACTCATCTTCAGTTGACCCCTAACGTTTCTCTGCTACCCTCCTCTCCAAAATTAATCAATCATGAAAGCATGAGGGATTTTTCAATTGAAGGAACTTTTTTTTCTGTAAATTGAGAAGTGTTTTTAAAGTTTCCTAATTTATTTAAAAAATAAAGTTTAATTTATTTAAATTATATATATATTTAAAGTCTTTTAAGTGATATTCTTAAATGGAAAACATCAAATCTCACATTTAAAAATCTATAAGTGGAATATTGTTGGGTAATAACATATTTATTCTAAATATAAATATTTATATTCCACAAAGGTTGCTCATAAAATAATCTTACAGGACTCTAAGATATGTTTAGGCAATGCAAAATTATTGTTACAAAAATACAAGCAGTACCTTCTTGTCACTTTTCTACATAAATTCTTTGTAAAGTGTGATGGTTAATTTTATATGTCAACTTGAGTTGGCCACAGGTGCCCATGTTAGACATTGTTTCTGGAAGGAAGAATTTGTCCCCTTTTCCTGCCTCACTGATAAAGCTGGGACATCTCATCTCCTGGCCCTGGACTGGGATATACATCATCCTCTCCCCTGATTCTCAGGCTGCTAGACTCAGACTAGCACCAGCTGCCCTGGGTCTCCAGCCTGCAGACAGCAGATCACAGAAGATCTCAGCCTCCATAATCACATAAGTCAATTTCTTATGATAAATCTCTATTTCTGTATAGATAGGTATGGGTACATAGATATATCTTATTTGGTTCTGTTTCTCTGGAGAACCCTAATATATAGAGTAAAATATTGTTTGTGATATAATAGCACTGATTAAGAGAAAATTATGATATAATCAATAAAACTTCTCACAATCTGACGTGGCCTCCAGTTCAGTCCCCTTCTGTCTTCAGGCTGATCTGTATAATCTATGTTCTCACATAACGCTCCTAGGCCATGCTCTATCCATTCCTGGCCTCTTTCCCCAGATTCCAACTAAGTCTGGGGAAAGAGGACTGTATTGCCAAGTAAGTTTGTGTACCATCACTGCCCTTTACAATTTCACAATCGAATGCAGGCCAATTAAAAACTATAAGAAATCCCTGGCTTAATATTATCTGACCCACAAGTTTTACAAATTTACCTTTACCACATGCCTTTTTAAAAAATACCCTACTCTAGCCCACAGAACTAGAGTCCCATGGTATTTACCTTGAGGAGATGTGATCGAGATAGTGTGTCCTTGATGGTTTCATGAAATCTGTGGCAGCCATGGTCTCTATTCCATTATGCGGGAGACACCATTGAGCAAGAGCCCTAGCTCTTAGGAACTCCCTATCTTTTATCCCTTCCACTTTTTCTTGGACATCCCCGCATTCCTAATTCTGAGAAGAAATTCCACATTATGTAAACCAGGTGAGCATATTTATTCTCAGGCAGTGAGAATAGAGATGAGGGAGTGATTCTCCAGACATATTGCAGGCAGGATTGGTAGATATAGTGACATGTGGGATATGGGGGTTGCTGTAGACTGAATGTTTATGGCCTCACCAAATTCATATTTGAAACCTAATCCCCAATGTGGTGGTATTTGGAGTGGGACATTTGGGCAGTGATTAGGTCATGAAGGTGACACACTCATGAATGGGATTAGTGCTCTTATATGAGACCCCAGAGAGTTGCCTTGCCCTTTCCACCACCAGCAAAAAGATGGTTGTCTATCAAGCCAGGAAGTAGGCTCTCACCAGATACTGCATCTGCCAGTGTCTTAATCTTGAACTTCTCAGCCTCCAGAACTATGAGAAATAAATTTCTGTTATTTAAAAGCCACCCAGTCTATGGTATTTTGTTATAGCAGCTCAGACAGACTAAGACAGGTATGAAGGAAAAGATGAAGTCAAAGATGACTCTGGTGATAAGTCCATTAAGAAAGAATGAAAATGGAATGGGATAGGATAAATTATTGTTGCCCATATGTCAGGCACGGTTTTAAGCTTTGGGGATACAACAGTGAACAGAGATAATTTTTATTTGTTTATTTTCACCTGATGGGATTACAGCGCTATGGAATATCCAGTTGGAGCCACGTGAAAATTCATAAATGGCCTTCAGGCAGACAGAAGCACATGAGCAAATACACTGAAAATCATTCTTATAAATTTACTTCCTGAACAATCCTTACGGTATAATAGTCTGTCCTTATTAAAGCACTCCCCCCCTTAATCTACTGTTAAAAAGATATGTGCTCTCTGCCCCGAGGAGCCCTGCAAAGTAGCACAAGTTTAAAGAACATGCACTGGACAGAGGGAGGGATAAATTCTGAGCTCTACTTAAGTCTTTACAGCCACAACAGCACAAGAGAAAAATTCCCTAGCTGCCTGAGCTGCATTGGACTGCTCTGTGAATATTATTAGCACTCAGTATGCACCAAACACCTACTAGGCAAGCCTCTGTGCCTAGTGCTTTCATATATGCCATCTCATCCTCCCCAAAACATAGCATTTTCAACCCTGCAAATAACTGAAAACATGCCATAGAGGTAGCTCTATTCTGTCAGGGAGAAAAATGTGTATTTTGCAAATAAACCAATAACAAACACATTTCAGTCTATGAAGTTCAATGTAATTTCAAAATCAACTTTTTAAAATGAATACAGATACAATTTCAACAAGAGGTTTACTAATTTTTTTTCTATGATCAGTTATCCTTAAGATATAGAGAAACAAGGGCACCTGGGCAGCTCAGTCAGTTAAGCGTCCAACTCTTGATTTTGGCTCAGGTCATGATCTCAGTGTTGTGAGATCGAGCCCCATGCTGGGCTCTGCACTGGGTGTGGAACCTGCTAAAGATTCTCTCTCTCTCTCCCCATACCTCTGCCTCTCTTCCCTCCCTCTCTGTGAAAAAAAAAGGAAAGAAAAGAAAAAAGAAAAGGTATAGAGAAACAAAATCACAAACTAGAAACTGGCTGCAAACTATCAGGAGGTCTTAGCTTCCTTAAGACAAATATATTAACAAGTATATTCAGTTTTTTATATAACATGAGTTCATTCTTGGCTTGAATATTTGGAAATCTATTTGTTACACTCAAACCAGAGGGAGAAAGCTAATATGTAGTATGCTCTATAATGGAATGGTGAGTCAAGGGGTCCTTTCTCCTGACATCAAGAAAGGAGGTCAACAAAGGGGCATATTTCATTTTCTTCTTTTGCTCTTCTATGTTTTACAATTTTTCTACAATAAAAATGCAATACCTTTGTAGTGAGGGGGGGAAAGCAAGAAAAGGACAGGACTATGGAATTATTTTGGTAGTCTATTAAAACCTCAAATACAAAGACTTGCAAAAACCAGTTACTAAAAATTAATATTGATTTTTTAATGTGATAAAATAACCACAGCTATATCATGTCTGCTCTCCTTTTGTTCATTTAAGATGAAAGAATACTTCAGAGAGAGTTTGAGGTATTAGTCTTCCTTACTGTCAGCCTTCCCATCTCTTCTCAAATGGTGTTAATGAAGGTCAATTTATATGTTCAAGTCCATTAGGCCAGTACCTGGTCTTGACGTGAAGCCTTTTATAATTACAGTTTTTAAAAATAGCCATAAGCCTTGACAAGACTATTTCTCCCAGAAGCAAATTATCTATCCAATGCCTCCCCCAAAGACCCAGAACTCTGAATAGCTGATTCACTATCTTCATGACTAATGGATGGCAAGAAAGAGCCAAGCTAGATAAAAACATAAAAACAAAACAAAAGAAAACAAAAACAAGCCTCAGTAGTATAAGTAGGATTCGAATTCAGATGACTCAAAGGGGAAAGCTAAAGAGGATTGAGAGAAATAACATAGACTTTGAAGTCAGACAGGCCTGAACTTGAATCCCAGCTTTGTCACTTATAGTTAAGTAACCATCAAGAATTTCTAAGCTCTTTGAACCTCAGTCTCTTCATTAGTGAAACAAAGCATATAACAAAGGGGCTTTAAGGATTAAGTGAGATGGCATATATAGCACAGACACTTAGCAGTTGTAAATGGAAACCTCACCCTTATCTTGGAGAGTGATTCGGGGGATGATTTGAAATAACATACGTAAGACACATCATGGAGCCTGGCACACAGTGAGTACTCAAAAATGATATAATGATTATTATTCTCATTGAGTTCTTATGTCTTCACTCATCTGGAACCGGGTAGGCTGAGCTATTGCCCAAGGGAATACAAAAGGCCAATTTCAAAACCAGAGTTACTGACAAATGAAGCTAATCCAGGTCTGGCAAATTGCAAAAACCCCGACCAGACAGAGAGGAGATACAATGTCTTCATATTTCTCATGTTTCTATTTCTGTGGGCCACCAACCATAGACAGTATGTAAACAAATGCCCAAGAGCACTGCTAACATGAGATCCAAAGTTGAATGTCATTTGTAGGTAACTATGTCCTACAAACTCTGCCATTTGCAACTGATGGTTATACCAGAGCACTATGAGTTCTAAACACTAAGGAGCCCTTCATTAGGACCAAATAGAATTGAACTATAGGCATCATCCACTCTTTCCCAGTAGAGAAGTGATGGAGATGTTGAGAATTTCTTCATTCATTCAAATTTACAACCTGCCTACTCTGTACCAGAATGCCAGAACAGGAAAGGTTAGGACTTCTCACATAGGGAGGCTGGTGATTTACATTCTCCCCTGAGGGCCCTTTTAATATATATGGATAGGTAATAATATATATGACATTGTTATTGTTGTTTATATATTGGAAATTTAAAGTTCTGGAGATAGATGGTGGTGATGGTTGCACAACAGTGTAAATGTACTTAATACTACTGAACTGTATACTTAAAAAACGGTTAAGATGGCAAATTTTATACTATGTGTTTTTTATCACAACTTTAAAAATTAACATTCATTTTTCCTTTTTTAACTTCATGTATTGCCCTTGACATCACATAGAAAAAATTGATACCAAAGCAATAGCCCTCTATCACAATATAAAACAAATTATACAAGGAAAAATGTAGTCATTTTTCAATTAACACTGAGCATCAAAAATAATAGGCATTAGAAATATATGAGTAAAATATTTTTTCCATCCCATGTTAATGAGATCAGTAAATTTGGGCTTTATAAAGTCAAGTCAGCCTTCTCCAACATAATTGAGACTAAAATGACTCCAAGCTATAGAGAAACATTGTAGTTGGTGCTCAACTACACACCAAACCATACTTTGCCAAATTTTGATTTACTCTTATTAACAAACGATAATTTTGAATGAATGCATTTATATTTATATAAGATGATGAGGGATTTCCATTTTAAATCACCCAACACAAGCAGTGATCCTCTTAGTAGTTCTTGGAAGTATTAGAACATAATTTCTATTCATAGAGTAATTTTAAAATTCTGCCAACACCACAGAACAGAGAATTTATGAAGATTCAAATACAATCAGTGGGACAGTACACTAAAGGCACACAATAAGGACACAAACATTTCTCTGATTACTTGCTTGCCACCATCCGAATGAGTCTTAGAACCATTTCCCTTAACTATTGTATTTCCTGGTGGCATTACTTCCAAAGTACTGAGCCAGGGCCACATCCTCTGCTCCTGGCTTAGAGAAATTAGGCCAGATTTTAAGGGGAATATGTAGAAGAGAGACTGGAAAAGTCATTTTTAGGTTATTCCCTAGAAAGTTGTCTTTTCCCTTCCAATAGTATGTAGATATGAAAGCTCCATGTCCATCTGGTTTAACTTCTAGATATGTCAAAGTATATAAGCTATATTGCATTTTATGTAAGAAGATTTTCCTAAGAATTATAGGAAAACAGCAACCTACTGTACATGCTTAGTGAGTTTCTAACAAGCAAAGAAGATGGTCTTTACCTAATGTAGTTATTATAAGAACCCCCATTCATCAGAAGCATGACTGGGTCTTTCCTCAAACAGAGTCCTTTCTGCAAAACCCACCCACCACAATTCATCAGGGAGCTCTCTAAATCAAGCTCTAACTCTGCCTTTGGCATCTATTCAGAACCAATGGTCTCTCTTTTCTGCCCCATTCAATTCCATTCAGAAAGTCACTGAAATCATTAATATTGGAAATGGGAGAATATTTTGTTAGCATTTGGAAGACAAAGGAAGAACAAAATTGTTCAGAGTTTCCAGGAGCTGAATTTATTCCTTTTATGCACGTTGCAATTGCTCCCAGATATCTTGTCCCTGGAGCCAAGGCAATTATGAGATAACTCCTTTAGTGTTTAGTAGCATGGATCTTGAACCAACCAGACTTTTTGGGTTCAAATTCTGGCTCCTACCACTTAACTGTGTGATGTTGAGCAAGTTACTTAACATCTTTGTATCTAGATTTTCCCATCTGTAAAGTTGGGCTAATAGTAGTATCTACTTCATAAGGCTGCTAAGATTAAGTGAATTAATGCCTATAAAGTACTTAGAACAGTATTTAACAAATACTTATGTGGTACACAATAAGTATTACATAAAATAAATCCTCACTCTGCCCTCATACAAATCTATCATAGTCTATCAGTTGCCAGGACTCATTAATTGATTTTGCTTTCTAAATACCACCCAAATATTTCCCACTCTTCTGACTCCCAAGGTTATGGTTTGGTCCAGGACATCATCATTTCTTGCCTGAATGACTGCAATCCTCTTCTAACTGGTCTTTTAGACCCATTAGACACCCTTCCTCCCTCCTACTGACCATCAGGGATATCTTCCCACGATCTAATCATGTTATTCTCATGCCTCTAATGGCTCCCCACGAATTTGAGGTGAGGTTCAAGTCCATGGCATGGCATCCCAGACCCTTTACACTCCGGTCCCAGTATGTTTTTCCATCTCCTATCTCATTTCCTTCTATCATCCCTTTTGCCCCCATCATATCAATTACTCCCACATGCCATGTTCTATCACATAGCCATGCTTTCACATATGATGTTTTCTTTGTCTTCAATGTCAGCCCACAACACCCCTGTCTATGTTCTAAACTCTTACTTATCTTGCAAGCTCCCATTGAAAAGATCCTTTTATCAGTAATACCTTCTCTGACTCCCCTGGGGCAGAATTACTTTCTCCATCTTCTGTATTCTATAGCTTTCTCAATATTCAGCTGTTAAACCACTTACCATGTTGTAATGTGATTATACGTCAACCAGACTATTCGTTCTTTGAGAGGAAAGTGTATCTTTCTTATCATTCATTCATTTATTTAATCATAGTAGGGCTGGGAACAAAATTATACACAAGGCACACTTGATCCCAGTCTTTGTGGTACTTACAATCAAGTAATAGAGCCAGTAAATAAATAAGCAAAGAAAAAAATTAAGTAATTACAAAATGCAGTGAGTACCAAGAAGGAACAAGCATGCTTCTGTGATGGAGAAAAACAGTGACATTTCTCTATTCTCTGTGCTGATCATTGTATCTGGCTCATAAGCCCTCACCAATGTAGTCAGATGAGAAGAGACCATTACAATTACTCATTTTGATTATCAAGTGATGGACTCCATTTTCAACTCTAATTCCAAGCCCTGTACAAATATATCCCTAAAATAAGACAGAATCACTACGGCAACCATTTACCTGCAGTTGTGAAACATTCATACAGCTTGGCCATGCATCAACCTAGCTCAGGCGAACTGCTGATATAGAAGTCGAGGGGCAATTCAGTCCTTTTAGAAATGTGAGTCTACATCAGAATCAGACAGCAATTTGTGTGTTCTAAATCCTCGCCCCAGATTAGCATGAGCACTAAAGGACATCTGCAGTGAGCAGTGGTTCTCAAAGTGTGGGCCCTGGAGCAGCAGCAGCACCACCTGGGAAACTGTGAGAAATGTTAGTTGTCAAGGCCTGCCTCAGACCTACTAAATCAGACACTCAGATGGGGTCTGGCAATCTGTTTTATAAAAAGGCTCCAGGTTGGGGCACCTGGCTGGTTCAGTCAGTAGAGCATGTAACTCTTGAGTCGTGAGTTTGGGTCATGAGTTTGGGCCCCACATTGGGTGTGGAGCCTACTTAATTCAAGAAAAAAAAAGGCTCCAGGCAATGATGATGCCTACTCAAATTTCAGAATTATGAACCTAGAGAATAAATCTAAACCTTGTATAACCTGTCACATTGATTGACTCAAAGTTTACTCCTTCTCTGACAGGATTACAGTGAAAAGGGGCATTTCAGGTATGTCATCCCAATGTTCTGACCTCATGTCCCCAAGCTCTTTGGTAGCATAATCCCATGAAAGTACTTGCCATTTCCTCATTATGTCAGGTGTGTCTGTGCTCTGAGTCATTGCCTTTGCCTGAAAAATTAGTAAGTCCTACTTATCCTTTTTTTTTTTTTAAAGATTTTATTTATTTATTTGAGAGAGAGAATGAGATACAGAGAGCATGAGAGGGGGGAGGGTCAGAGGGAGAAGCAGACTCCCCGCTGAGCAGGGAGCCCGACGTGGGACTTGATCCCGGGACTCCAGGATCATGACCTGAGCTGAAGGCAATCGCTTAACCAACTGAGCCACCCAGGCGCCCATTCCTACTTATCCTTTAAGACCAAGTTCAAATGCCACCAATTCTGGGATGGCTTCTCCAGCAGAATTAATCACTCTCCTTTTGCCATTTTGTAGTATGTTGTGTACATTTCCCCCATAGTCTTCATCATATTATGTAGTTATTAGTGAAATACATAAGTTTCATGTTTCCTTCCTTCCTTCCTTCCCTCCTTCCTTCCTTCTTTCCCCAGTTCCTAAAAAAGCACATCTCTACACTATATGTCCTAGACCCATGTCCTGTCACTAGGAGTGCATACTTTATCCCAAAGTAGCCAATACTGGCTCATCTATAGCTTGAATGGCTTAGTTCATATAAATAAGCTCGACTAATCAGATTCTCCCATTTGAGAATTTGAGCTAAAAGACTATCAGCTGGCAGAGGGACATAAAGCAGGGAAGTGATGATATGGCTAAGAGCCAAGGTCATATACAGATTGATGAGCACACCAAAGAATTCTGTCTGCCATGAGAGGGGAATGGAGCAGGCATGCAAATGAGAATAGAGATGTCCCTGATAGATGGCAAGTGAGACTTCAGTTTCTAATGGTTTTCTACTGTCCTCCAAGTTCATGAGAAGATCCTTCTTATAAACTTCATGTTTATAAGACTTCTGTCCCTTATAGTTCAAAGAGTGCTGAATGAACAATAAGTTTCTATGTAGTGGCATGAAACACCAACCATGCTGTTATATTCATAGATTCTGTGGGTGAGGAATTCAGATTGGCTTCAGCAGGAATGATTTATCTCTTTTCTATGCTCCATGAAGTCTTGGGCCTCAGCTGGGAATATTTGAATGACTGGAGAGTGGAATCATCTGGCAGCTTCTTTACTCGAAAAAATGCTGCCTTGGTTGGGACTGCCAATTGGAATGCTTACATACCACCTCTCCCTATGGCTTGGGTTTCCTCACAGCACAGTAGCCTCAGAATAGATAGACATTTTACATGGCAGCTCAGGGCTTCAAGAGCAAGTATTCCAACAAACAAGGCAGAATATGGTTGCCCTTTTATGACCTAAGCTTGGAAGTCACATAACATCACTTCCACCATACTCTGTTCATCAAAGCACTTACAAGCCAGCACAGAATCAAGGGTAGGAGAGAAAGACCCCATTTCTTGATGGGAGGAATGTAAAAGAATTTGATGCCATGTTTTAAAACCACCACATTGTGATAACAACAGGCTTCTTTTAAAAGGCAGGTTGTGTTTATTGATTTCAGCTGTGAAGAATAAGACCTCATAGAAAAGATAGGGTGTTTGTAGATACCTTAAACTTCAATTTTACTGAACCTGCTCATCAACATAGAAATTACATGATGTGGCTTCAATGTTTTTGATGTGTATAGATATTGAAGTACTGTACACTGTCTTTCTAAAATACATTGAGAGAGAGATTTAGGATTACATAATTTACATTGGCTTAGAAAATACAAAGAATTCCTGTACCTCAATAATAAGAAGACAACCTAACAAAAATGGGTAAATGATTTGAGCAGATATTTTACCAAAGAAGATATACTGATGGCAGTTAAATACATGAAAAAATGCTCAACACTATAAGTCATTAGGAAAATGCAAATTTAAACCACATACCACTTCATACCCTCTAGAATGGCTATAATAAAAAAAAGACAATATCAAATGTTGGTGAAGATGTGGGGAAACTGAGCCTTTATATATTGCTGGTGGGAATATAAAATGGTGCAGCCACTTTAAAAAACAGTTTGGCAGTTTCTTTAAAAATTAACTATAAGCTTATTATATGTCCCAGCAATTCCACTCTTTAGCATCTTCCCAAGAGAAATAAAAACATATGTCCACAAAAAGACTTACTTGTACGTGAATGTTCTCAGCAAAATTATGATGATGATGATGATTTTAGAGAGAGAGAGAGCATGAGTGGGGAGGGGCAGAGAGAGAGAAACCCAAGCAGGCTTCACACTCAGCACAGAGCACGACTCAGGGCTCAATCCCACGACCTGAGATCATGACCTGAGCCGAAATCAAGAATTGGATGCTTAACTGACTGAGCCACCCAGGTGCCCTGCAAAATTACTAATAATAGCCAAATATTGTAAACAACTTAAATATCCATCAGCCAGTGAATGAATAAATAAAATGTCGTATATTCACACAATGGAATTCTATTGAACAATTAAAAGGAATGGACTATTGATTCATGCTCTGACATGGATAAACTCAAAAATATTGTTAAGTGGAAGACACCAGATATAAAAGACCACATGTTGTATGGTTCCACTCACATGAAATTTTCAGAAAAGGCAAATCTACAAGAGAATGAAAGCAGGTTGCCTGGGTGGAGTGGGTAGTGAGGAGAATTAAAAAGTAAAGAGGCATGAGTGATCTTGTTGGGATAATAGAAATGTTTTAAAACCAATTTATAGCCATGGTTGTACAATTTGGCAAATTTATTTTTAAAATCGTTGAAATGTACACTTATAGTGGGTGTAAAATTAGCCTCAATTTAAAATTTATTTTGGTCCTAACTGACCTTGATTTCTGAATATATGAAACAAGCACAGTTAACTTTTAAAAGACACATTCACCCCATTGAAGAACTGGACTTAACAATTAGAAAACAAGACCACAAGGAGACAGTGTATATGCTGGTTGCATGGTCAACCACCAGTCCTACATGGTGATGAGGAATTGATTGAAACCAATGAGTACAGAAATTAAGAGCAGGGTTTGGAGTCAGACCAGGGGTCAAATTTTGTCTCCATAACTTACTTGATTGGTGAACTCGACTAAATTTCTAGACAACAGTTTTCATTTTCCCACAAAATGAAGATTAAATGGTGCAAACCTTAGAGAATTGTCAGAATTAAATGAGATCCTATTTTGGAAACATATAAATGATAGCTATAAGCCATTACCGAGTGGTAGAGCAGTAATTTCCCTGTTCAGTGTAGTTTTAAAAATATGTTAGAACAAATAAAGAACACTGCTTGAAAAACACTAAATTAAGTAAGATATTTATATAAGGTATTTAAATATAGATTTTGTATTTCAGTGCTTACTACAGCAGCTGGTTTAATGGACACTCAGTAATTGTTAGTTGAAAAAACAAGTTTTAAAAAACTCCATATAGCTCTTGCTACATTAAGTCTTAATATTTAAATTAAAGCTAAATCCAGCTTTGCTCTTATCTCTGGATGTTATTCAATTTTTTTTTCTTTTTTTAAATGACTAGCTTATACTCAGTTATTTCTAGGGCTGCAAGATTTTAGATAAGTATGCTCTTGGGACTTTCCAACTTCTCTCTTCAGTATTGGCTATGAATACCCTAGGTTATCTCTTCTATGGTTTTGAAAATGAGGGTCTAGTCTTTTCTTCTCAACCAGTGGTTACTGATCTTACAGCTATCTCCCCAGTATCAACTAGTGAAAGGAAGAAAAGCCAGAAACAAAATACAGTATCTCCCCTCCTGTTCCCAGCTCTTATCTTCCCTGACCTTCTTTCTGAGCAGCAGGAAGAGAGGAGGGAGCATGGCAAACTACCGCTCCACCTCAATAGGAAGGCTGCTTTCAACAATCCGATGGGAGTCATTTTCCACTCGATTTAAAGAAAAAAGACATCCTTTTTCTTCTGAAAGACATCTCCTGCTGCTGACTGCTCTTCCAGATATTGCTTGAAATTAAATTCAATGATGGCGTTTTTACTGCTGAGGCTGCCCATGCAACTTGCCACTTAAGTTTAGGCATAGAAAAAGGCATACTTTAGAGACAATTCTAATCCAGTCCTCTTGAGAAAGAAATTTGCTTCTGATACAACTATTTTAGTAAGAGTTCCTTAGAACCAATGCTTTAAAGATTTTGTGTCTATACACGTGTGTCCATATAGATATGCAGAAAAGCATTCTGGAACAGAAGCGGTTAGGTTCTAAACAGACTTAAAGTGTTTCATAACCACAGTTGTTCCCAAACTTCTGTGGGCCTCAGAGCCACTTGGGAGGGCTTGTGAAACAGATTGCTGTCCTTCCTGCCCCTTGCCCCCCACCCCAGCCCCAGTTTCTGATTCAGCAGATCTAGGATTGGGACAGAGGATTCACATTTCTAACAAGTTCCCTGGTGATGCTGATGCTGCTGGTCCAGGGACCACACTTGGAGAGCCATCATTCCCGAGACACAACTACTCTATATGCTGACCCAAATTCTTAAAGTAACTGTTATTAACTGTAATATTTGAATAAATGTTTCGTTGTGAATCTCCTGAGTGAAGAATAACTCTAAAACCTTAACTACTCTAAGTGCTATTCTTTTTTTTTTCCTTTTTAAACACAGACTTTTGTTGCCTAGGGAACAGACTGAGCTAGAAGAGATTTCTTAACCAGACTGTTGCCCAGCTCAAGACTTTATGTCTTACAATTCAATAAATATCTTCAAGATCACTTCTCTTTTCCATTTCACTCCTACTCAATCTCGATATAGGATTTTATACACATACACAAACACACACACATAAACACATGTATCCAATGGCATACTTCTTTTAAAATGATGAAAAATAAAATAATTAGATCACTGTTTTCTATAAGAATTTCAAACAAGATAAGGGCTAACACACATGTTACTGATTCTCACATTTGTCCTTTGTTGTAGACAAAAAATTGCATGACATTTTATCTTCCCTCTGTGCTTGTGGGGAGTACATAGTGAGAAGAGTATCATCATGTAATTGACAAGATATTGTGACCTGGAAAATTCTTAGTATAGGTTTGAGTTTATAGAATAGAGGTTCTTCTAAAAAAATGAGTATAAATGAACCTGGATGTGAAATTCAATGCTCTTACTGGCTCTCATTATGAAATTAAAGATAGACTCCTTTGGGGGGAAAATGGCTTTAACACATAATAAAATCAAACCTAAGAATATAATAAACTCTTTAGATAGAAAATAATAATAGCCAATGTATGCCACAAATTATGAATACCAAGTAGCTAGGGTCATTCTCATGTTTGATACACTTGCTTAAATGTCGGAGGAAAAAAAAACCTGTCAGGCCAGCCAAAAAAAACATTTTGGATGGAAACACCACTAAAAAAGCCAACAATGATAGACTGCAGCAATAAACAAATGCTTGGGACAGCATGTCCACTAAAGACATAGGCCAGGAGATCTGAAAATGCTTTAAAGCCAGTCAGTCTGGCATGGTATATCAAGTTCTTCAGAATTAGAATTTAGTACAGAATTTCTTTAAGCAGCAGGGCAGCAGAGTTGTAAGACCACAGTTTCATAACCAGACAGCTTAGGTTCTATTCTTAACTTTGCAGCATTGATGCTGCATGACCAGGATCCTGCTATCACAAACCAGCAGCACTGACATCACCCGGGAGCCCGTTAGAAATGCAGACTCTCAGCCTAAGCCCAGACCCACTGAATCAGAAGTTGCCTCTTAAGAACCTTGAATGATTCATAAGTACATATGAAGTAGTTGCTGGATGTGTTTCCCTGTTCCCCCCTTAGGGCTGAAAACTTATTTTCCTAGTGGCTGCGGATGCTGCCCTTCTCTGGAAAATGCCCTTGGCTGGAGAGAGCTGCTTCACCACGGTCATGTCCCCTTTTCCAAGGGCAGCCTTCATCGATGACTGGTCAGTTTGGAAGTCATGGTCCCCTTACCCTACTTGAAACCACTCTGCTTCAGAGTTCCCCATGGTCTTGAAAAAAGCTATTGCTAAGACTTCATTTTTCCAAGTTCTCTTTCTGCTCAATGCTACTTTCTTCTCTTCTCTTCTACGGGTTTTTGTCCTGAGAGTACTTATAAACTTTCTATATACCAAACTCCACTCTGGATCTGCTTTCTGAAGAACCCAGCCTGTAATAATCTTGACATTTGAAATGCTTGAACTTTGGCCATGTAAATTAATCTCTGGCTCTTCAGTTTTCTAATTTGTAAAATGGGGATAATAACAGTATCTTTCTCATGGTGTACTATGAGGATTAAATTGCCTAATATTTGTAAAGTACTTATAGCAGTGACTGGCTTATGAAATGTTAGATAAGTGTTAGTCACCACCACAGACGGGGCCTGTGAATAAACAGTTAATATCTGTCATGTTCATATTCCTTGTTCAAAAAAACCCACTACCACTAATATGTACAAATTAGGTTCTATTGGGGAATAATCTATTTACTTACGTATTAGTCACTTTGCAAGGGCTGATGAGAAGGAAGTGTAGAAACACATACACTAACATGTTATCTGATTAGGATCAAGAATATCAAGCTGATAAGAGCAAGTGGGTTATACCATATTCAGAACATATACAGTCAAATTCTTATTTCCCCTTAGGGAGAAGAGTATAAAATGGAGAAGAGCTCTATGAAATGAATCAAAAAGACAGTGATACGTGGAAGCATTAGAATCAAATAATTTCAGGGGAGAAATGGATCTTATCTACCTAGTCTAACTATTCATACAGGAGTAGATAAATCTCATTGCCAAATGTAATAGATATGTGTAAACCTTATCTTGTCTCTTTTGTCTGCAGTTTTGAGAATGGGTGTTGACTGTTCTTTCTAGAAACTAAACACATATACACACATGTATGTATACACATACACACAACATGCGTGCACATACATACATAAACACACACACATGTTCTTGGAATTAATGCCCTTGGCTCTGGTGTTTTTCTCCAGATTTTGGCCCCACTTATGTCTCATTTTGAGTCAGCACTACCTTCCAAGTGGTACTCCTTTTCCTGAGTTTCTGCTGGGCTGTGAGGTCATATTTTTTTTATTATGTTCAATTAGCCAACATATTGTGAGGTCATATTTTTAAGCACAATTCACTATGACTCAAGTACCCTAACTCATGTTATGGTATAATCTAATCTTTGCCAGATTCCCCTCCACAGGTACTTTTGGGAATCATCAGAGATTTACATTGATCATCATCTGGATGTGGAATACTGCTTTAAGTTCTTTATACATACCTCTGTACATTCCTTTGTGGGTCACATTGTTACCATTAGGATTGTCCCTCCAGCTGCTCTCTCCTACTACCTACCTGCAAATGGAGGGAGGGAGGCAATACCCTTCTCTCAATTCTAACCAGTGATAATAACATCTTGATGGTAACCTTTAACTAGACCTTACAGAAAGCTTGGAGATGACAGAAGTAATTTGGTTATCTATTGCTATATAACAACAGAAGTTTAAAAGAAACAGCCAACACGACTTATCTGTGGATCCTTTTGCATCATGTGCTGTTAGCTGAGGCTCAATGGAGCTGGAATGTCCAATTTTACAAAACAATTTTTAAGACAAAGCAATGCTCAAAATAAAGTTAGTCCCACAACTTCTAGAAACATAGAGGTATGAGACCTAAATGTGGGCCCCAGTGTCCAAAAGCTGGATTTTAGCACCCAACTGTGGCATATGTGACAGGGGCATGGATGAGGTGGAGAGATACAACTGCATATAGATCTCCATGCAAGGGGATCTATAAACACTCTCCTCCTGAGCCCAGGAAAACTTGCTGTCTGCCTGAATTTCTCGGTAAAATTATTGCTTTGTTGAGCAGCCAAAACCACAAGTCTGTGCTAAATAATGGCTAGGAAACCTAAATGTATACAGATCACGGAGTGTAAGAATCCCAAGTGGAGAAATTAATGTAAAGTATCTTCTGGGATGAGTGAAGCATTTGTTTTTCTTCAGCTGAAATAAATGCAAAACCATTTTTTGACATCTAAAGTGTCTAGGATATTAGGGAATTCTATAGAGGATGGGAGCATAAAGTGGACATCAATTAAAGATTACTAATTATTAGAGGTAATGATCTGCCATGGTCTCTATCATAATAGATCCACCTTATCTCTATCATAGTAGAAGCCAAAAACAAAATTAGCAACCCAAGCATTTAAGCAATAGACCTAAAAAAGACTGTGAAAAAACTATGCTTGAAATAGTGAATAATGGGAACAGTGGAAAAATATGCTTGAAATGAGAATTCTCTCATTTAATTATTACAAAGAAGACATACAGATAGCCAGGGCACCTGGGTGGCTCAGCCTGTTAAGCATCCGACTCTTGATCTCAGCTCAGGTCTTGATCTCAGTGTTGTGAGTTCAAGCCCTGCATTTGACTCCACACTGGGTGCGGAGCCTACCAAAAAAGAAAAAAAAAAAAAAAGAAGCCATGCAGATAACCAACAGACACATGAAAAGATGCTCAACATCATTCATCATCAGGGAAATGCAAATCAAAACCACAATGAGATATCACCTCACACAGGTCAGAATGGCTAAAATCAAAAACATAAGAAACAACAGGTGTTGGCGAGGATGTGGAGAAAAAGGAAGCCCTCATGCACTGTTAGTGGGAATGCAAACTGCTGCAGCCACTGCGGAAAACACCTATGGAGTTTCCTCAAAAAATTAAAAACAGAACTACTCTATGATCTAGTAATTCCACTATTGGGTATTTACCCAAGAATATGAAAACACTAATTCAGTAAGATCTATGCATCCCTATGTTTATTGCAGCATTATTTACAATAGCCAAATTGTGGAAGCAACCAAAATGTCCATCAATAGATGAATGGATAAAGAAGATGTGAGATACACACACACACACACACACACACACACACACACACACACACACACTGGAATATTATTCGGCCATAAAAAGCATGAAATCTTGCCAGTTGCAACAACATGAATGGAGCTAGAGAGTATAATGCTAAGCAAAATAAGTCAGAGAAAGACAAATACCATATGATTTCACTCATATGTGGAATTTAAGAAACAAAACATCAAAAGAAAGCCAGAGTAGCCATATTTATATCAGACAAACTAAACTTTAAAACAAAGACTATAACAAGAGATGAAGGAGGGCATTATATCATAATTAAGGGGTCTACCCACCGAGAAGATCTAATAATTATAAATATTTATGTCCCCAACTTGGGAGCACTGAAATATATAAATCAATTAACAATAAACATAGAGAAACTCATTGAGAATAATACAATTATAGTAGAAGACTTCAACACCCCACTTATATCAATGGACACAACCTTTAAGCAGAAAATCAATAAGGAAACAATGGCTTTAATGACACACTGGACCAGATGGCCTTAATAGATATATTCAGAATATTTCATCCTAAAACAACAGAATAAGTGCTTTTTTTGAGTGCACACAGAACATTCTCCAGAATAGATCACATATTAGGTCACAAATCAGCCCTCAACAAGAACAAAAACACTGAGATCATACCATGCATATTTTCAGACCACAATGCTATGAAACTCGAAGTCAACCATAAGAATATATTTGCAAAGACCATAAATACAGGGAGGTTAAAGAACATCCTACTAAAGAATGAATGGGCTAACCAGGAAATTAAAGAAGAAATTAAAAAGTACATGGAAGGAAATGAAAATGAAAACACAACAGTCTAAAACTTTTGGGATATAGCAAAGGCAGTCCTAAGAGGGAAGTATACTGCAATACAGGCCTACCTCAAGAAGCAAAAACAGTCTCAAATATATAACCTAAACTTACATCTAAAGTAGCTAGGAAAAAAAGAGCAAATAAAGCCTAAATCCTACAGAAGAAGGGAAATAATGAAGATTAGAGCAGAAATAAATGGTATAGAAACAAACAAACAAAAAAAGAACAGTGAAACAAATTAATGAAACTAAAAGCTGGATCTTCTAAAGAATTAATAAAATTGATAAACCTCTAGCTGGACCTATCAAAAAGAAAAGAGAAAGGACCCAAGTAGATAAAATCATGAATGAAAGAGGCAAGACCATTACCAACACCACAGAAATACAATTATTTTTTAAGATTTTATTTATTTATTTGAGAGAGAGAGAGCACAGAGGGAGAGGGAGAAGGAGAAGTAGACTCCCTGTTGAGCAGAGAGCCTGATGCAGGGCTTGATCCCAGGACCCTGAGATCATGACTGAGCCAAAGGCAGATGCTTAACCAACTAAGTCACCCAGATGCTTCCAGAAATACAATTATAAGAGAATACTATGAAAATCATATGCCAACAAACTGGGCAATCTGGAAGAAATGGACAAATACCTAGAAACTTACAAATTACCAAAACTAAAACAGGAAGAAATAGAAAATTTGAACAGATCCATAACCAGCAAAGAAGTTGAATCAATAATCAAAAATCTCCCAACAAACAAAAGTCCTGGGCTAGGTGGCTTCCCAGGGGAATTCTACCAGACATTTAAAGAAAAGTTAATACCTATTCTTCTTAAACTATTCCAAAAAAATAGAAATGGAAGGAAAACTTCCAAACTCATTCTACATAGCCAGCATAACCTTGATTCCAAAGCCAGACAAAGACCCAACTAAAAAGGAGAATTGTGGCCAATATCCCTGATGAACATGGATGCAAAAATTCTCAATAAAATAGCAGCAAATTCATTTCAACAGTACATTAAAGGAATTATTCACCATGACCAAGTGGGATTTATTTCTGGGCTTTAGATTCTGGGTTCAATATTCACAAAGCAATCAACATGATACACCACATTAACAAAAGAAAAGATAAGAACCATATGATCCTCTCAATAGATGCAGAAAAAGCACTTGACAAATTCAGCATCCATTCTTGAAAAAACCCTCAACAAAGTAGGGATAGATGGAACATATTTCAACATCAAAAAGGCCATATACGAAAGATACCCAGCTAATAGTATCCTCAATGGGGAAAAACTGAGAGCCTTCCCCCTATGGTCAAGAAGAAGACAAGGATGTCCACTCTCACTATTACTATTTAACATAGTACTGGAGGTTAAAGGAATCAGACAATAGAAAGAAATAAAAGGCATCCAAATCAGCAAGGAAGAAGTTAAGTTTTCACTATTTGCAGACCACATGATACTCTGCATAGAAAACCCAAAAGACTCCACCAAAAAACTGCTAGAACTAATACGTGAATTCAGCAAAGTTGCAGGATATAAAATCAATATGCAGAAAGCATTCCTATACACCAATTCCTATACACCAATAATGAAGAAGCAGAAAAAGAAATCAACGAATTGTCCCCATTTGCAACTGCACCAAAAACAATAAGATCCTTAGGAATAAGCCTAACTAAAGAGGTAAAAGATCTGTACTCTGAAAATTATAGAACACTTATGAAATAAATTGAGGAGGACACAAAGAAATGGGAAAGCATTCCATGCTCATGGATTGGAAGAACAAACATTGTTAAAATGTCTATACTGCCCAAAGCAATCTGCACACTTAATGCAATCCCTATCAAAACACCATCCACTTTTTTCACAGAGCTAGAAGAAACAATCCTAAAATTTATATGGAACCACAAAAGACCCCAAATAGCCAAAGAAATCCTGAAAAAGAAAAACAAAACTGGAGGCATCATGACTCCAGACTTCAAGCTATATTACAAAGCTGTAGTCATCAAAACAGTATGGTACTGGCACAAAAACAGACATATAGATCAATGTAACAGAATAGAGAACCCAGAAATGGACCTTGAACTCTATGGTCAACTAATCTTCGACAAATAGGAAAGAATATCCAATCGAAAAAAGACAGTCTTTTCAACAAATGGTGTTGGGAAAACTGGACAGCCACATGCAGAAGAATGAAACTGGGCCACTTTCTTACACCATACACAAAAATAAATTCAAAATGGATGAAAGACCTAAATGTGAGACAGGAAACCATCAAAATCCTTGGGGAGAATGCAGACAGAAACCTCTTTGACCTCAGCTCTAGCAACTTCTTACTAGATACGTTTCCTGAAGCAAGAGAAACAAAGGCAAAAATAAACTTTGATGAAACTGGGACTTTCATCAAAATAAAAAGCTTCTGCTCAGTGAAGGAAACAATCAACAAAACTAAAAGGCAACTTATAGAATGAGAGAAGATATTTACAAATGACATATCTGATAAAGGGTTAGTATCCAAAATCTATAAAGAACTTATTAAATTCAACACCCCAAACATAAATAATCCAGTTAAGAAATGGGCAGGAGACATGAACAGACATTTTTCCAAAGAAGACATCCAGATGGCTAACAGACACAAGCTAAGGTAGATGCTCAATATCACTCATCATCAGAGAAATACAAATCAAAACCACAATGAGACACCACCTCACACTTGTCAGAATGGCAAAAATTAACAAACAAGAAACAGTTTTGGGTGAGGATGCAGTGAAACGGGAACCCTCTTTCACTGTTGGTGGGAATGCAAACTGGTGCAGCCACTCTGGGGAACAGAATGGAGTTTCCTCAAAAAGTTAAAATAGAACTACCCTATGATCCAGCTATTTCACTACTAGATATTTACCCAAAGGATACAAAAGTAGATTTGAAGGGGTACATGCACCCTGATGTTTATAGTAGCATTTTCAACAATAGCCAAACTATGAAAGGAGCCCAAATGTCCAACTGATGAATGAATAAGGAAGATGTGAGATACATATACACAATGGAATATTACTCAGCCATCAAAAGAATGAAATCTTGCCTTTTGCAATGACATGGATGCAGCTGGAGTGTATTACACTAAGTGAAATAAGTCAGTCAGAGAAAGACAAATACTGTATGATCTCACTCATATGTGGAATTTAAGAAATAAAACACATGAACGTATCGGAGGGGGGGAGAGAAGGAGAGAGGGAAACAAGCCATAAGAGACTTTTAATGATAGGAAACAAACTGAAGGTTGATGGAGGGACGTGGGTGGGGGATGGGCTAGTAGGTGATGGGTATTTAGGAGGGCACTTGTTATGATGAGCACTGGGTGTTGTATGTAAGTGATGAATCACTGAATTTTACTCCAGAAACCAATATCACACTGTATGTTAACTAAAATTGTTAAAAAAGAAACAAAACACATGGACAAAGAAAAAAAGAGACAAATGAAAAAACAGACTTTTAACTATAGAGAACAAACTGATGGTTACCAGAGGGGAGGTGGGTCGGGCTGAAATAAGTGAAGGAGATTAAGAGTTCACTTTATCACAATGAGTTCTGAGTATTGAATAGAATTATTGAATCACTATATTATACACCTGAAACTAATATAACACTCTAGGTTAACTATACTGGAATTAAAATTAAATAAATAAAGCAGGGGATTTACAGAAAATAAAATAAAATAAAAAGTAGTATGTTAAGGGTTCTAGTGGAAAAAGAGACAACATGCAAGAACAGATGGATAATGTAAGCAGAGAGAAGGAAACTCTAAGAAAGAATCAAAAGGATCTGTTAGAAATAAGAAACACTGTAACAGAAATGAGGAATGCCTTCCATAGTTTCATAAGCAGACTGGATACAGCCAAGAATCATTAAAGGTGAAGATATGGCAATAGAAAACTTTCCAAACTGAAATGCAAAGAGAAAAAATTACGAAAAAAATTGAACATGACATCCAAAAACTGTGGGACAATTTTAAGATGAAACATATGTATAATTGGAATATAAAGAGAAAATGGAACAGAATAAATATTTAAAGTGATAAATGGCTGGAAATTTTCCAAAATTAGTAACAGACACTAAACATCAAGTCCAGAAAGCTCAGAGAATACCATGCAGAATAAAAACAAAACAAAACAAACAACCCACCCTCCTACTGTGCATATCATATTCAAATTGCTGGAAACCAGAAATCTTTAAAGAAGCCAAAGCGAGGGGAAACACCTTACCTGTAGAGGAACAAGGATAAGAATTACAGTGGACATTTTGTCAGAAACCATGTAAGCAAGAAAAGAGTGGAGTAGAATAAAGTGTTGAAAGAAAAAAATTACTTATCCAGAGTTCTATGATATTATCCTTCAAAAGCAAAGGAGAAATAAAGACTCTCTCAGTCAAACAAAAGTTGAGGAAATTCATTGTCAGATCACCTGCACTGCAAGAAATGTCAAAATGTCTTTGGAAAAAAGAAAACCGACAGTCAGGAATTTGGATCTACATAATGGAAGGAAGAACGTCAGAGAAGGAATAAATGAAGGTGAAATAGCATGGGTGTTTTTTTTTTTTTATTCTTAGTTGATATAATAGATAAGTGTTTGAAATAATAACAACAACAATGGATTGAGTGACTATAATGTATGGATAAGTGAAATGAATGACAACAATGTTGTAAGAGAAAGCAGGGAGGAATTATATGTCTCAGCATTTTTACTGTCTCAAAACTCATCTCTTGCAGTGCATAACTTTGGAAAATGGACCTTTGTGACTGACTGATAAACTATTGGAATATTTTCACTTTGGAGTCTGAATTTAGTCTAAGGTTTTTCAGACACGCAATCTTTTCTAACTTTTATTTGCTGTACAAGTATCTCCACAACCTTTAAGAAAGGCCCTAATCCTAAACATTTTAAAGTGAACCTTTATTTGCTCCCTTTTCCATAATCGTATGTCTGAAAACCAGAAGGAGTATAAAACTCTGAAACTTGAACTTAATTCTTCTCAGACTTTCTTCTGGCAAAACTGGAAATCAGGTGTGTGTGGAGGGCATTGACTGTTGGAATGTTTCAGGTGCACTAAACTAAATTGCCACCATTTTGGCTGGGTTGGTTATTAGGTAATTTTTATTATTGTGTCCAAGCTACATCTTATCACTTCTCATAAATTACCAGGAACAAATCACGTTTATTTAGTTCTCAGTGGAGTATGGGTGCTATGCCATAGTACCCTTAAGTTACCTACATTTTAAGAGACATCTTTGAATCAAAGAAAGTGAACCCAGTTTCCTTTAGGACACATTTTAAATGCCTATATTTTTAAATTATTTATTCCAATTGTTTTCTTCACAAATCAAAAATTGTTTTTCTTTTATTTATTTTTTTTAAATTTTTTTATTGTTATGTTAATCCCCATACAAAAATTGTTTTTCTTTTAAAAGTTCTGTTTTCCTTTGTAGTTTTCCATAAGCAAGAATGAAATTGAAAATCTATAGTTTAACAATTTTTAATATTATGTAGTTATTATACTGACATACCAGAGAAACAACATCATAAGCAACTTGTTTGGGAATACCTGCTAAAAATATTTTTCCCATAAAAGGTATACTTTTTCTGCTGGATATTTATAAAAATAAGTAAACACATACCCTACAGTGAGACAGCCCCTTTTCATGAAAATACAATGGATACATGCATTAGAGGTAACATAACAATGAGAAGAGGAACCCCATTCATTTCATTTTCTGGGGAGATTTGTGTAGAGTAATTGACATTTTTTAAAACATACTATTAGTAAATTGAATGTTTATTCAGTAACTTTCCAGCTTTATTGTTCTTTCCCTATAAAATACAGTAAACAAATGCACTCCTAGAGGTTTTGACAATTGGTTCTTCATTCTCTATCCCCTAGAACTCAATTAACCATGTTTTCTACTTTATTCACATGGCACATGTATGTTCAGTTTGGAATTATTAAGAAAATAGGGTTAAATTCACCTTTTATTGGGTGGTTTGTGAAAAGTCTTGAATGGATGTGATTTCAAATTAGTCTCTGTTAATGCCAATTCCCTGGATCTAAGTGAATTTTTATTGGGTATTTAGATCTGCTTTATAATAAAGTAAACAGTGCTAGCATAGTGCTTGGTTCATGTAATTATCATTCCAACAAGGTGCACAATATATGGTAGATCTAAGGAATCTAAGGAATATAGGCTGTCTGCTCCTAAAGGTCCCCCAAATGGCTATATAGACTTTTCTCAATTTACAGTGGGGTTACATCCTGATAATGGTAAGTTGAAAGTGTCATAGATTGAAAATGCATTTAATACACCTAAACTACCAAATATCTTAGCTTAGTCTAACCTGCCTTAAATGTCCCTGCACTAGCCATCAAAAGGAATGAGATCTTGCCATTTGCAACGACGTGGATGGAACTGGAGGGTATTATGCTGAGCGAAATAAGTCAAACAGAGAAAGACATGTATCATATGACCTCACTGATATGAGGAATTCTTAATCTCAGGAAACAAACTGAGGGTTACTCTCCTTTTTAAAATGCTTTCTCTTCACCCCATCTCTCTCTAAAAGATAGCATACAGTGGAAGTAATTTCTGCTCCAAAATATCCAGTCTCTGTATTTTTATCATCTTGCAATGACTGCTAGATAACTATGATTGATAGTTTGGATATTTTTTAACCTTCTAGACATACAGGGACAATCTCTTGTTTTTTTCTCATTCATGGCAATCCATCTAGTATAGGTCAACATCACTACATTGACTCTGAGAACTTTTGTTGTATTGACCAAACGTAATAGGTGTTAGTTAAATATCAATTTCTTCCTCCCCTCTTTTTCTATTTTCTTTCCATTCTTTGTGTGTGTGTGTGTGTGTGTGTGTGTGTGTGTGTGTGTGTATACATACACTTAACAGAACATTCAAGAATGAACTGGACCCTGTGATAAATCCTACTTTGGCCTGGTGTCCACTGGCCCTAGACTGAGATCATATTCAAGCTGATGTCACATCCTCTGGGTTTACCTGAACCAGAAAAAGTGATAAAGATGAATAATCTTTATAATATAATATCAAGACAAAAGAATCATAGACAAAATGTACATATGTTAAGGTGGTGGCAGTGTTTGCACTTCAAGAAACACAGACAATGATAATTCTAGTCACTGTCAGTTTAATAAATACAATTATTTTTTTTCTTCTCCATAAAATTTGCCATAAAAACTCAAGTTAAAGTTGACATGTCATTACTTTGTGAAGTTATTTTAAGAGCCCCCAGGCATGATTCACAGCTCATGTTATTCATGGATTACAAAGGGAAAGGGGGGATTGGGAGGTTGTATCTCAATGACTTTCAGAAATCAAATTACAAGCTATAGTACATATATATATATATATATATATATATATATATATATATATACACACACATATATATATATATATATATATATGCCCTAGAAGAAAAATATAGACCACTTGAAGTTGAATATCAAATTAATACATATTCTGTCTCAATTCATTCTTTTACAAGGTCATGTCCAAGAAATATTTCTGATGTTATTATTTGCCTATGCCTGCCATCACCCCCATACATTTATCTTCCATTCACCCTGCCTCTAGATGTATTCTTTTTTCTGCCTTCCTAAGCCCCAAGTCCCATTGTCTTCTTGTTTTCTACAATTATCTCTCTTATGATAAGCTCTCCATAAAAATGCCTCTCACCAGTTGACAAGCCAAAACCTAAGCATATAGAGCAGAAAAACAGAAGGACAACATCATGGTTTAATAAGCAAAGCCTTGATTATTTAACCAAGTTCAAGGCCCATATAACAAAAACACATGCATATTTATCTTTTATTCACATACCACCTCATAAAAAAAACTCCATAAAAGTCTGTAGGAGGCCTATTTGAATAATAGAGTAGGAGTATGGGTTTATGTGTATATATAGACACCAAGTTTATATTTTGGGGGGTATATTTAATTCTGGGAATTTGAAGAGAACTGATGTAAAATGTGTTGACCCACTCCAATTATGCTGCCTGAGAAGCCAGAATTCTCAGGTTCAGCTGTGTAAAATTTGGAGCCCATTCAGTTGGCCTCCACAGTAGAATAATAGAAAAAAATTGATCTGGGCATTTGCGGCTGACTTTTGCCACCTGACATTTCATGCAATCAAGTGTTGAAGCTGCTGCCCCAAATGCATTTCCTACATTGATTTATTTTTCTTGTATTGTAGAGTTATGATCTTTCTCTTGTTTCTTTTTTTCAGCTGGACTGTGTGATATCTTCTTTTCAAACACGCAATCTCTGCACTTGTGAGAATTTCAACTAATCAAGAAAACAAATCTGTAACACCCCGAGAAATTACCTGTTGAAGCAAACAGGTCACCCATGACAAACCTCCTCTGATAAGGTATCCCCACCTGCCTCAGGTTATGGCACATAGATTTTGTGTGTATGTGTGTGTGTGTGTGTGTGTGTGTGTGTTCTGTCCATATAGCTGTCTCCTTATGCTATTTTGTACTAGTTATACGGAAGGAATTTCAGATGTAATAATTAGAAGTATATTCAGCAGTCCCAATTTTAATCTGAATGAAAGAGAAGTATTTCAGAAACTCTAGACCTTTAGATAGCCAGAATATTAAAAATACACAATGACCCTAAATTTTATTTATTTATTTATTTATTTATTTATTTATTTATTTATGAGAGTGAGCATGAACGGTGGGGGGGGGAGTGGGAGGGAGGAGGGACAGAGGGAGAGAGAGAGAGAGAATCTTAAGCAGGCTCCACACCCAGCATGGAGCCCAACACGGGGCTCAATCTCATGATCCTGAGATCATGACCTGAGTGGAAATCAAGAGTCAGACACTTAACTGACTGAGCCATCCAGGCGTCCTGGCCCTAAATTCTAATAATTTGCTTAATTAAGTCCTCATCAATCTTCTCTTAACATTAACAGACCCACTTCTGCAGGCCAGAGCTCACCAGTTTGGTCATCTTTTTCCTTAAGCTCCCAAATCAAGTCCTTTCCATACCGTGCTGAGGATTCTTGCATTAATCTGAATTCGTCTTTCTCAAACAGATTTCTATCCTGTCAACTCTAATCTCACATGAGAGAAATTTGGGGGTGGGGTGAGGGAATTGTTCCATATCTTGACTGTGGTGGTGTTGGTTGCCCAATTCTATGCATTTGTCAAAGCTCATAGATCTGTGCATTCAAATGAATGGATTTTACTTATATATTAAATTATATGTCAAGAAATGTAACTTAAATAAAAGGAATGACTCTGAAAGTATGGTTGGATTCTATTTACATGAAACCTAAACCAGAAAAACTAATCTATAGCAAGGTTCTCAACCTTGGTCCTATTGACATTTTGAATTGGATCATTTTTTGTTGTGAACAGGGCCAGCTTCACGGGCATGCAGCCTATACAGTGGCAGAGGGTGCAGCTCTTTGAAATGGCCCCATGCTTGGCTTAATGCTCTGCTGTTGCCCTTTGATTTTTGAACTTGTGTTTCATAGGTGAAATCTGATGGGACAATGGAATGTGTATACAGGCAGAGGAGATATAGCAGGTATCTTGGTGTGTGGGCATGAATTCAGGTCCAAACGCATAGCAAGCAGTAAGCAATGAGAGCATGGACCAGTTGGCCTGGCTGCCTAGCACCTGAACGCATGCCCACAGTAGTCTCGGCTGTCATGGGACCTCAAAGAGGAGGCCAGGGCAAAGAGACCTGGGCAGGCCCAAAATGTTAGCAGTAATGGCAAAAATAGCAGAAGCAGTAGCAGTGGGTGACTCCAGGAGAGAGGAGGGGTTTTGCATGTAGTAGCACCAGGACTGCAATGGGAGATCAGCCTGCCTGTCCATCTCCAGAGCCCATTCTTATATCATCTGCACACATGTTAATTCTCCAGCTTACACACTGGGACAGGAACAGAGGCATGTGTGCAGTAAAATTTGTCAGTAAATTATTACAAAATAAAAGCACATAAAATGGGCATTGCAATATGGCATATCAGGGAGATGTTTGGCTTCAAAGAATTTAGATTCTCTGGTTTTAAAAACTGCTGCAGTATTAGGAACAAATATCCAGAGGCTTTTAGAAATAGATATTAATTTATTTTTTTAAAAATTCCTTTAAATTTTATTATGTTATGTTAGTCAACATACATGACATCATTAGTTTTTGATGTAGTGTTCCATGATTCATTGTTTGCGTATAACACCCAGTGCTCCATTCAATACATGCCCTCCTTAATACCCATCACCGGGCTATGTGTGTGTGTGTGTGTTCTGTCCATACAGCTGTGGTCTGTCCATAAAGCAGTGATTCCCTCTAAAACCCTCAGTTTGTTTCTCAGAGTCCATAGTCTCTCATGGTTCGTCTCCCCCTCCGATTCCCCCCTTCATTTTTCCCTTCCTTCTCCTAATGTCCTCCATGCTATTTCTTATGTTCCACAAATAAGTGAAACCATATGATAATTGACTTTCTCTGCTTGACTTATTTCACCTTAGCATAATCTCCTCCAGTCCCATCCATGTTGATGTAAAAGTTGG